>NW_009629015.1:227-4676 GCF_000690535.1 Cariama cristata | reverse complement strand
CCCAAATCCTGCCACTATTATTACAGCACTTCCTCAGGAGGAGATGCCTGCAGTGGTTCATGAGTAGCAAGGATGGTGAAGGAACACGGCATGGACCAGCGAGTAACTGACTTCTGATTTCTTAAGAAAACAGGGCAAGGAAAAAATGGCACGAGTGATCTCATCATTGGCATTAAGCTCCTTCTCAAAAATGAAAGGTAATTTTATAACTTGTAATTCCGTCTGTGAAAGTGCTCTACATTCCATGTATCGAACGCAGGTATCTCAACATTCACTGGATCAGAGTCCCAGTCTGGAGGCCATTAAAATACTGGTATTTCAGTACAGCAGCTGTTTCATTTTCAGACAGATCAAAGCCCGATACCTATCATTGTCTCAGCAACTGGCAAAGACAAATAAGCTATGACAACTACAGTTACAACATTATCAAGCCTTTATGCAAAATACTGACAGCAAATTTCAAAGGCTGATTTGTGTTCTGTTGATAGTTAAGATGCAGTTGTGCTTTAATAACTGAGAACCAGAAACTTTGTAAAAGGTCAGCTGATGGAAAAAAGTGATTACAAAAGAGGAAGCGGCGATATAAGAACAAGGGAGGAAAAGAAGGCTAAGAGGAAGAACAGCATTTATATATAAAAATTTATTTAGGTGAAGTCACAAACAGTTTCATATCAATTTACAAACACTTCATGTTATGCATATTACTGAAACTATCAAGAAAGGTAAAGGGGAGCAGATAATGGCAGCTTTTTCCTGAAACAACTAAAGGCATACCCTTACCATCATGCGCGTTACTGGATCATAGTATTACCTTGATCATACTCCCTAGTATGCAAGGGAAAAGAAAACAAAATACTGAGATGTAGAATGATTAAACCATGAACATGATTTTCATGAACACCAGACTACAAAGGTCTAGTCTGGTGCTCAGGATCTTAAGTATTCTACGAGGATAAAATAATTTATGTCAATTATTATATTTGATCAAGAATTTTGTAATGCACAATTGGGCTGTAACTGATTTCTGGCAATGACAGCAATGGTTAATGCATTTTCCAGAGAAGAATGGAGAGGCGATATTGAGCCTCACAGAATATTTCTGTTGACAACCTGAGTTATTATACCGAGTGTATGATACTGTTTCAAGTCAAATATACATTTGTGTTGCAGATATTCTCAATGAAATGGTAAAAGTAACAGCTGTAACAAGACAAGTTATGATTTATTTTTTTTTAAACAAATATAGTACATAGGTTTTTGAAGCGTCCGGTTGTGATCTGCAAAGATCCAGGATTGCACACAGGTTTGCTCAAATGAAAAAGGTTAATCTGCACATTAAATTGGCTTATGCTTTCAAAGTAGTATTTTAGGGCAGGGTTCTCCTCCGGGAGACTGTTCCTGACCTCATTCAACCAATGTTCAATTTATTCACCTTCCTGAATCTTTGCCCTCTTTGGGTAGTCTGTGACAAGTGCTGCGCTGCAGGAATTCCTGTTTTCCAGCAAACTGGCTTGCTCTGCAGGTTTGTAGTCCATTGTTACAATTGCTGATTGGGTAAAATGAATTTCCTACGTCTTCTCTAGCACAGCTTGCAACGCAACAGAAGCAGAGGTAAAAGAATGCACTAGAATACCAGAGCTCCACTTAAACACCAACGGAGTCAGGCTGTTGGCACCAATAAGAAATTCTGTATTTAACAAATCTGCAAATATTTAAGATCCAAAGTTAGTCAGTTTTATAAATAAACTCACCCACTTAGTCTGACTGCCATCCCAGCTGGCCTTCTGTTTTCATGGAGTCTGGAAAAAAATAGAGAATTGTCTGAAGTTATACATACAGACATAAATTTGCAGGAATGAATCTCAGCTATCCTACATAGGCACCAATTATCGCACTCAAACTAAAACTAGGGTTTCTCACTTTGTTCTTTGTGCGTAAAGCAAAGTTACAGCTCTTCACCGGTGCCTTAGAAAGGACAGCTAACTTCAAACACGACACTTTGTTTTCCTTGACTTTGTTTTTACTGATTAACCTTCTGTGGAGCTGCAGAACCAGAGATAGAGGCACTACACCTCAAGCTGGAATTTAAGGAGCCTTCAATTGGAAGGGGAAATGAAATCCAGTCAGGCTGCCTAATGCTATCCCTTGAAATTACAGAAAAAAAGAAACGAGTCCAAACAAACAATCTGGAAGAAAAGGTCTTTGTAAAACACTTCCTCTTGACAGCATGAATGTGGAAAAGCTTAGGTTCTGGCCAAAGGTATAAGCCCATAAGAAGCTATTCTCTCCCATTTCAATTCTCTGATTCTTTTGCCCAAATGTGAACTCATGTCTTATTTCTCTGAAGTAGTTTTACACAATATAATTAGAGCTTGCAAGGAGCTGGGGAGGCACAGGGGAAACCCACAGGTCACCTCCAAGACAGCAATATTTCTTTGCTGCTGCCTTGCCAATGATAAACTCATGCTTTATCCTAGGCCTCATCTACATTTAACAGCGGCTCAAACCATTATTTCAGTTAAGGACATTTTTCTCTCTCAGTTATAAGAAACTATGTGCTACCAGTTAAAAACTGCTGTAATAACAGAAAGGCGGTTAAACCCACACTGAACAATTGCACAACTTTTACTTTTGCTTTTGATTGTGCTGCTAAAGCACTACTGTTTTTACAAACATTAAACTTTCGGTATTTTGTAACTTATTTAGTTAAAATAAACAGGTTTAATTTTTCTTTACATAATTTCTGGGGGTGGGAGGTGGTGGGAATCAATGCCACTGCTAAAAATCAACTGGGAAATTTCCATGAAACCAAAGGGGATCGAGACCTCTGATGCCTCAGCAGACAACAGTGCAAAGCTCCGCACTGACAGACCGGCTGCTGTGGAAGAAGTTACAAGTCTGGTTAACATGACAAGCTGAAGATCCAGTCTGGGATGAGATGAAAGCTCTAAGCCATTGCCCATCTGGTGCTCACATAAGATCCGCAGCAAAACAAGAACTGAGCTGTTGTTCTTGAGAACGGAGAAATCTAAACAGAGATACCAGAAAAAGTTGCATAAATCTAGAGTATCAACCACAGAAGGCACCAAGGCCACAAAGCCTGCACCGGCACCTGCTTATCTCCGTTACTGTGTGGTGTTTGCTCCCTTTCGTTGTGGCAGGGTGGCCCAGAGAAGTCCCTTCTGATAGGTACCAAAGTCAGGACTCGGTGTGACACACCAAACACGTCCACCTGCCCTGAAAGTGGGTCCTCCCTTTCCAGCTCAGGCTAAGAGAGTCGAACAATTTAGCCACTCCTCTGTGCCAGCAATCCTCAGGAAGCACAGCATCTGATGAGCTAGCAAAAACCCTTCAGGAACGCAAAGGTTCTTCCTACAGTCCTAAAAAAAATTGTTTAGAAAGAAGTATAGCCAATATAACAGAACATCCCTACCATCATTCAGCTGGCATGAAACTCAACGTTCAGCATTTTCGGTGCTAGGGATTTGACGGACTACAGCGACCGGTCTAAGGGAAGCCCAGCCCCTGATAGAGCCCCACAGCCCTTTGTACCCTGGAGCTGGCTCTCTCGGCTCAGGCAGCAGGAAGGGGAGATGCGCCCGTGTACACCAGGGGTTACACCGCTGGCACTCAAAGCCTAATACTGCAAGCAAAACCTTAACGTACATAAAAATCTTCCCTACTTCCCCTAATCGCACCCACCATCTTTTCCCACAAAACAGGCCAGAACTCATGGATTAAATCTACTCAGTCCCAAACTAGGTTAAATCTCCAGATCACAGTGAATTTGCAAGCTGTGGTCATTCATACTGAAGTTTATCTTTATTCACATCCATTTTTCTGGCCTCCCACACAGCCTGCAACTACCACATGCTCCCCAGGTAATACGAGAGTCTGTACTCTTTGTCTTACACACGGATCAAAGTATGGCTGAGAAAGGTAATTTTTTTTAAGATAAGTCAGAGGAAAAACAAAAAACAAAACCAAAACAAAACCAAACCAAACAACAAACAAACCACCTTTCTTCTACTGTCTTAAGGAAAATGCAATTATGTATCAGGGGAGGGAGGGAGTGGCGTTCCTACTTTCTGGTGGTCAAAGCAAGAAATGCTACAATTATTTGCTGAGTGCGTGCTTTTTTCCCTCCAGCAACGCCCACACCTCCCACGATAGCCAGCCGGGCACTCGTGCAGCCCCCCACGCCTCGCCAGCTAACCACCTTTCTTCTACTGTCTTAAGGAAAATGCAATTATGTATCAGGGGAGGGAGGGAGTGGCGTTCCTACTTTCTGGTGGTCAAAGCAAGAAATGCTACAATTATTTGCTGAGTGCGTGCTTTTTTCCCTCCAGCAACGCCCACACCTCCCACGATAGCCAGCCGGGCACTCGTGCAGCCCCCCACGCCTCGCCAGCTGATGCCGTGGCCCTACGGTTTGCAGGAGCGAAAGGT
>NW_009629015.1:0-209 GCF_000690535.1 Cariama cristata | reverse complement strand
CGTGACACCGGAGCCATGAACCAACTCAAGGGCACCTCAACTGCCCCCCTTCTCCTCTTCCCCTCCGAGAGGGCATCGTGCCCGGCCAGGAGAGCGGGGAAACGCGCGGCCTCCGGCCCGTCACACCTGGTTTTTCTCCTCCGGCTTGGGGCTCTGGGCCGGTGGCGGGGCCGGTGGGGCCGGCGAGGCCTGCGTCTCGCCCTCAGCAC
>NW_009629014.1:0-2846 GCF_000690535.1 Cariama cristata | reverse complement strand
AGACCACTGCGAGTGGCCCTTCGCGGGGCGGTAATGCTTGGTGATGGGGAAACAGGGATCATGGGAATATCCTCTAGAAAATGTAACAACAAAGTAATTTCATGGATTGAAAATGGTGGCATACGTGTAAACAGGGAAAACCTCCAATGGTTTGTCTCCTCAGGTTGTTGTATCATTTTTATCAGAAGTGTTTGCTGCTACTAGGAAATACTGCGGGGTGTTGGTAGATGGGGGGGCTTACAAGGCTGTAGGAGAATTAAATCAAGTTTCTGTGCCAGCCTGGCTTTTCACAGGTAAACCAATGAGAGCACAAATGAATGCTGCATGTTTTCAAATAACACGAACTTCAAGTCTCTGTGCATCAGACCATGAAAACCAGGTTCCTTGGAAGTGGAATTATCAAGTCTGGTTTCCTCCTTGCTTTAGTCTCCTAAACTCCCTCACGTCAGGTCACCACAGATGCCCACCGACATACCATGTGCGATACTCCCAACAGGCAGGAGAAAACACGTATAGTGTTAATCTGGAGTTACGTACGTGCTTCTTGGCCAGGTAGCACATCCCTGGCTGCTGCTCTCCATGCAGGGGTCAACGAGGGCGGCTTTCCTCTCCCTCTGCACCAGTGGGGAGCCCATTTGGAGAAGAAGGCGGCTGGGAGCAGTCGGCGTGGATTGACCAAGGGCCAACCATGCCTGGCCAACCCAGTCGCCGTCGGCGATAAACTGGCTCTGCGGATGAGGGCAGAGCAGGGAATGTCATTTACCTTGAATTTAGCAGACATCACTGTCTCCCACAATGCTCTTTTATCCCAATTAGGATGTTATGGTCTGGAGGAGGATGACAAAAATCATCTGGTTGGGCTTAGAGGGGGCTGGTTAATGGGTCATCTCTACCTGGCAGCTGGTAAGAAGGGCGGCATCGCAGGGTCCGGGCCTGGGATAAGGCAACGGAGAGCTCCATCACTGGGTTTGCAGATGACATCAAACAGGCGGCCTAGCCAGTGTGCTTGAGGGCAGGGCTGCCATCCTGAGGGACTTGGACAGGGTGGAGGAATGGGCCATGAAATTCAGCAAAAAGTCCTGCACTTGGGTGCCAGGGAGCAGCGAGGGTGGGTGGCTCCCTGGGGAGTGGGGCTGAGGAGCACAGCACCATGGCTGGACGCAGGGCTTCGCCAAGGCCCGCCCCACATGTGGCAAACAGCCCCGGGGGCAGCTGAGAAGCCACAGCCCCCAGCAGGGTCATGGGGACAGAGAAGGGCGGCGGTCAGGCAGGGACGTCAGTCTGCAGATCGGGATCAGGCCCTGGGAGGGGAACTGGGGTCAGACATAGCTCTGGGATGGCTGCGGGGCCCTGGGGACATCACCCTGCAGGTGGGGCCGGCCAGGCGGGGCTGTGGGGAGATGGAGACCAAGGTCCTACAGCATTGCTGAGGCAGGGACCGATGGCACCAGGCTGGGCTGAAATGGCGTCTCGGGCCATGGGCAGGGTGGGGGGAGCCCTGGGGAGGGGGTGTGTCAGGGCCTGTTGGTGCTCTTGGGGCCCTGTCCCTGGGAAAGAGCCACCCCTGCGCTGGGGCGGGCTGGGACTGGATGCTGCCAGCAGCTCTGAGGGAACAGCCCTGGGGGTCCTGGTGGGCCATGGGGGACATGGGCCATCAGCGAGTCCTGGCAGCAGTGATGGCCAGCAGAAGCCTAGGCTGTACGAACAGGGGCAGAGCCAGAGGTCGAGGGGAGTTGGCATCCCCCTCCACTCAGTATTTGTTAGACCACACCTAGATAGTGCATCCAGCTTTGGGCTCCCCAATCCAAGGCATCCGTAACCTGGATCAAATTCAGGGGAGGCCACTGAGATGGTGGGGCTGGAGCACTGGCCCTGTGAGGAGGCTTGTTCAGCCTGGAGCAGAGATGGCTTTGGGGAGGGGCTGGACCTTACAGAAGCCCCCTTGTGCCTTGGGGGGATCACTGAAGAGAAGGATGAGAGACAACTGGCTAAGTTGAAAGAAGAGAGGCTCGGCCTGTAACGTGTTTCCTCCATGAGGACAGTCAGGCAGAGAGGGACACAGGTTGCCCAGAGAGGCTGTCCAGTTTCCATCCTCGGAGATTTTCAAGCCCCAACTGGATGGAGCCTTGAGCAGCCTGGCCTGACCTCAGAGCCAACCTGTGGTGAGCAGGAGGTTGGACCAGAGACCTCCTGAGGTCCCTCCCAGCCTGAGCTACCCTGTGATCAAAGAGTAAGATTTCTGTCCCTTCTTTCAAATGTCATGGAGATGTTAGAAAGGTCATCTGGGGACATGAGTGACCTACTAGGTGGAGAGAGATCTACACAAAGCACAACCTTAGCTCATAAACCATGTTTCCTTCTGAAACTGGGCTGAGGGACTGCGTCACTGAACTCAGGTACCACATATACTGGCTGTAGTAATTAAGGCTGAAAGACAGTGGTGTCTCACACAGCCTCACCCTGCACGTGGCAGCCAGGCTCCACTCAGGCCTCATTCCAGCTGAAGTGATTTTCACGTGTAGCTCATCACCTTGTAAAACTACTCATCAAATACTACCCTTGGCCCCCCTCAATGGAGTCTCAGCTCCTGAAGGCAAGTTGTAGGCATATGTCTCACTAAGGGATTAACGTGTCTGCTGGAAAGATATTAGAGCTGATGGAAAACTATTTGTGTGCTAGAGACTCATCAGCTTGCTGGAGATAAGAAGGCAGCAGTATGCGCATTGCTAAGGCTGCACGGCCGCCTTCTGCGACAGGCCTGCCCGTTGCCTACAGCTGCGTGATGGACACAGGCTGGGTGCCCCGTTTTAAATCCATGGCATCGTTTGCCATTGTAGAATCATAGA
>NW_009629013.1:684-1216 GCF_000690535.1 Cariama cristata | reverse complement strand
GTGCTTGGAGATGCCAGCGCCCCGTGATCCCTTCTCCCCAAAGGGGTCTCCCTTGTCCCCTCACTCCCACACCCCTCTGCTCTCACCTCTATGCCCCTGTCCCTTGCTGTCCCCTCACCCTTGGGCTGCCCTGTCCCTTCTGCTCCCATGTCCTCCCCTGCTGTCCCACCCAGGCCGGTCCTCTTTGTCTCTTGCACTCCCCATCCTTGTCCCCCTCATCCCCTCTTCCCTCATGTTCTCCCACCCAGGTTCTTCCTTTCCCCTATGCTCCATGTGTGCCTTGACCTCCCCAGGTCTCCCCTGTGTCACCCCATCTGCCCTCCCTCTACGTCCCCCCTCCCTGTCCCTGTGCCATCACACTCACTGTCCTTCCGCATGCCCACGTCAAGACACTTCTGGAGGCGGCAGGCCTGGCACTGCCGCCGCTTGGCCTTGGTGACGGGGCAGCTCCGGGCAAAGGGGCAGGTGAAGTGGACACCCTTGTTGATGGAGCGCCTGGGGGGGGACATGGGCACAGGGCCCAGCTGTGAGG
>NW_009629013.1:316-653 GCF_000690535.1 Cariama cristata | reverse complement strand
GCTTCCCCGTTGTGTCCCTGGAGGGGCCGCGGGGGCTGGGGGACAGTGTGGGCCACCTCCAGCCTCCAGGACCCTGTCACCGCTGTGCCCCAGAGGAGCCAGGCAGCCCAAGCATGGGGTGGCCCCAGCCGTCCTGCCTTGTCCTGCCCACTCCCTGCCCACGGGACCATCTCGTCCCATCCCATTTGTCCCATCCTGCCCTGTCCCCTTGTTCCATTGCATCCCATTTCATCCCTTCTCGTCCCATACCATTTCAGTCCATCTTGTCCTTTCCCATCCTCTGTTGCCCCTTCCCATCTTGTCCCCTTCCTCCATCCCATCTCACTCCACCCCCTCC
>NW_009629013.1:0-235 GCF_000690535.1 Cariama cristata | reverse complement strand
GCGTCGCGTGTAAGTGGTACCCAGTGGCACGGTCCCCACACACGGCGCAGACCTTCTCCTCCCTGGGCTCCTCCTGGGGCCCTGGCAGCGGGTAGGGGCTGCTCTCTGTGTCCGAGGGGCTTGACACAGACATGGCCGGGGATGTGGGTGACAGCACACAAACCAGGGGGACCGCAGCGAGGACAGAGCCTGCAGGATGGGGTCGGTGTGCGAGGTGTGCGTGTGCGTGCGTACA
>NW_009629012.1:636-967 GCF_000690535.1 Cariama cristata | reverse complement strand
TTGTCCCCCACCCAGGAATCTCCTTCACGCCCAAGGAGGTGGGCGAGCACGTGGTGAGCGTGAAGAAGAGCGGGCAGCACGTCACCAACAGCCCCTTCAAGATCCTGGTGGGGCAGTCGGAGATCGGGGATGCCAGCCGGGTGAAGGTGTGGGGCAAGGGGCTGGTGGAAGGTCACACGTTCGAGGTGTCCGAGTTCATCGTGGACACACGCAGCGCTGGTGAGACCACGCTCCCCGGGGTCATGGGTGGGGATGGGGCTGCGGGACAGTCATGGCCATGGCGTGGTCATGGCTGGGGCGGGGTGGCGGCCATGGCCCGGGAGGGAGTGGC
>NW_009629012.1:0-265 GCF_000690535.1 Cariama cristata | reverse complement strand
TGGCTTTGGTGTGTGGCCATGGCCAGGGCGGGATGGGATGTTGGCCACGGTGAGACTGTGGCCAGGATGGGGACAGCAGCAGCGGGACATCCCTGAGCGTGTCCCCGTGGCTGCCCAGGCTACGGGGGGCTGGGCCTGTCCATCGAGGGTCCCAGCAAGGTGGACATCAACTGTGAGGACGTGGAGGACGGCACCTGCAAGGTCACCTACTGCCCCACCGAGCCCGGCAACTACATCATCAACATCAAGTTTGCCGACAAACACG
>NW_009629011.1:92654-115045 GCF_000690535.1 Cariama cristata | reverse complement strand
TAAAGGGGGGAGATTCTCTTTGGTCTTCCATCCCTTTAACTTTCCATCTTGTGCAGGCTGCAATAGTTTCCATGCTCACTGCTCAAGATCCCATGGATCTGGAGAGCTCATTGTGACTACCATTTTATTCTGCTGAGTACTTTAAAAGTTGTAATGAGACTGCGTGGTAAAGTTAATAGAGCCTCCTGGTTATTTTCACAGTACTTGTAAAAAAAAAAAATAATTACTTGGTGTCATGACTTCATATCCAGATGACTGTATAAAATTAGGAATATTCTTAACGCATGTTCTCTGAGATATATATTTTTTAATTTATTGGTGCCATGAAGATGCAATCGTTTTATCAGGGAGATAACCCAGAACTTTCCAAATGCTAATGAATAGCATGCCAAGTCTTTTCTGTGTTCAATAATAAAGTTCAAGGCATAACGCACTGGACACGTGGGAAAACATCTTTTTTGCTTGCAGATGATTAATGTGCCAGTCTTTCTGCTTCTAGCATGCTTGTGCTTGGAGATGCAGATTTTTTTTCTAAGAAAAAGGTTACAGGTCTTTCAAATTTTGACTTAAACTATTTGGCATATTAATGTTTTATTAATTAAGGTGCATGAAAATTAAGTTTCATGTCATCTCTTGCAGGATACTCTCAAGGGCCTTGTGAAATAAACTGTTATGGTCAGAAAATGCTGACCACTTCAACCTGTTATCTTTTTCTGGTCTATAATTAGTGTTATAAGTAGCTTTCCTATTGCATTGTATTTTTTTCTTAAATGAGGGGAGGAAATGAAATGTTAGCATATTTTTCATAAAAAATGTGGGTTTTTATTTTTACAAATGTTTACTGCTTGCAGAACTTAATACCATTATACTGTCTTACCAGCCCATTTCAGGAAACTTTTTATGATTTAAAAAGGTGGTGAGCAAGGCATATTCCAATTATTTGTGAACCACAACACTGAAACATGCACCCATAATAAATGGTCCCTTCCTTGCTTATAATATTTCTTTCCTACAAGACCTCTTTTAGCTCTTCCTTCACCACCAGCTTTCATCCCTTTTTTCCCTCAGAAACAAAAAAGAAAAAAAATGCAATGAATGTGACTTACTGCACTGAAATAATCATGCTGCAAAGCTCAGCCTTTCCCTGGAGTTGGCTTAATATTCCCACACTAAGGATAATCTAGTCTGTCCTTACAGAACAGTAAGAACTGCAGGATCTCAGATACCCTTCTGTGCCATCAGGGGAAGGGATGGATCTGGTGCCTAACCTCCAGGATGTGTGGCTGTAACCCTTTAGAAACCCAGATTCTCTAGCCCTGACAGTGATTTATTGGGTAATGCTGGGGACACTGCTTTCTCTAGTAATTTGTTGCTCATTAACTACATTGGCAAACAAGAACGCTGATTCTTTCAAGTGCTTGAGTGATACTGGTGAGGCATTTGGCATGAAAGCAAGGCACCACATTTATCTCGTAGTGCTAAAATGCTGTGCTTTGTTGAGGTGTCCATTGGTGATGGTCTGGGGTTGGGCAGTCTGTGTAGGTAAGGTTCCAGGAAATGCAGATGTTGTAAAAAAATAGATTTACTGGACCTGATAATCCTTGGCATTTCAAAGTCCGTCTGTGGAACAAAGCAAGTATAATATACAAAATTGTGCATTTACCTATGATATGCAATCCCATGTAATCATAAGCAAGTGTAATACATGATCTGAGTAATATGCTGCTCTAGTTTAGCTCAGTTATAAAGAAGCTACTGAAGTTGATGGAAATCTTTGTAAATTTGAGTTTTTTCCCAGGGTGGCTGTCTGGTGCTGTGGCATCATTAGAGGGCTCATGGTATGTGTTTGCCCCTTTAGAAGTAATGTCTATGTGTTTATTCCTCATGAAAGATACGTGTTTATGAACACTAGGTCTGTACACATGCAATGTGGATTCCTTAGACTGGCAGATCCTTAGTAGATGCCTGGTGAGAATGTGGTTGCCTGCCTCATCAGATCCAGATGTAATGGGATCAAGTGTCCAGAAACAGACTTATTGGGGGTGGGCATTTTGACTCAACATGACACATGCCACTGAGTATGCACAGCGATATTCTGCCTGGACACTCAAGGGATCACTAATCAGTGCAAGGACAACATACCATCTCTCAAAGCAGAGAGATACTAATAACTGATAATTGGGACTTGTTTTTATTGTGATGAAGAGAAACTGTTGGGGTTTTGGTATGGTAATTCCTGTCCCTTAAGGATGCTTTATACCTGTTTGTGTCCCTCTGGTTGGGTTGCCATACTGGCTCAGAGGAAATCAGTACTCTCTTGGCAGTCTCTGGGCAGCATTAGCTGCTTCAGGGGGAGGTTCTATGTACTCTGGCCACCGTAATGGCTGCAGAGTTACTTGGCACCTTGACTGTGTGTTTGTGTGTTTTCCCAAGAGGAATAACTTTATAAAAAATATGATAGGCTTAATGTTTCCATAATCTATTAATTACCAAATTACTAAGCTTTTATCTAAAAAAATTAGGCTTTTTTCTTGTTAGCAACATACAATCGTGTAACTGAGGCTAAGTACTTTTTCAAAAGGTCATAACGGTGCTCTGCTAAAAAATAGTAGTCATATTTCACTAAAATCTTTGGTTGATGCTCATAGTACTGAATTACTGATCAAAAATAAATGCTGGGGTGGGGAGGGGAATCCTTAAGGCAACAAATACAAATAGCATCTATAAATGTCTGACATTTCTTTATCTGAAAACTTGGACAGGTACTTAATCAAATGTTCTCTTCTGGAGGTACAAACCATGTAGCTTCTGGCCCATCTATCTAAAAGACAGGCAAGGGGGAAAGCTATTTTGTAAGGTCAGTGTTTCTGCTAATTGACAATTTGGCAAACTGGTGATGATTATCAACAGCATGAGAAGTGACAAGGTGATATCTTCCACCTACAAAATTGCCTAGGCTCTTAAGAATTCTGCAAATAATCTGAAGCTGCTGCCTCAAAATACCTCCCACTATTATTATGTTGAATTTGAATTCAACCCTCAAAGGTATGAGAGCACTGCAGAGTACTTACTACTGATATGATGTGCCTGTAAACTGTATTCTATGCCAAATTATGCAGCAATACTTCTGTATATCATATATGGTAATTAGATATGGAACCCAAGCCTAACGTTTGGCCTTAGGGAGTTTAATTCAGTTGATTGTAGTGTTGGTGGGAAAACAAATTCCATAATTGAGGCTGAGATCTGATGTCCCCCACAGTATTTGAGTATTCAAATACAAGGTTTTGGGAGAAGTCCATTTCTAATATTCACAGTAATTTATCATTTTAACTGACATACTTGGAGCCCAGTACAATTGTAGGTTAAACAAAAGGAAAACAGGATATTAAAGGATCTGATGGGTTGCATCCAAGTTTTTTGTGTGTCTCTCTCTACTGGCTTTCATGGAATGTGGCCCACTCTGTAGAAATAGTTCTGAATTCTTTTCATTGGAAACGCTGACAAAAATTAATATGCCCCTAAAGTGAAACAGACCTGGGAAACAAAACAAAACTCAGCCTCTTATAATTGTCCAAGCCAAAGGAAGTGCAGAAGCTAAACAAATGTAAGAGAATATTTATGCTTTCAGTTTTAATACTTGAAAGTATGAATAACAAAGATAAGGTAATGGTGGTCTATCTGCTAATTAGAATAGTGCTGGAGACATATGGAAAATGGAAATTCTAAATATTCAGAGCCTTGATGGAATTTAGACTGTGTATTTGAAAGGGGTGATTTTTAGAATGGTCCTGGCAAGGTTCAGGTTGCGTTTGGACCATGGTGCTGGAGTTTGGTTGCAGCAGTTCACCCCTAAAAGCTGGCTTCTTCAGAGCTGCGGTGAGTTCTGAGTGTACAACCATGAGTAGCAGAAATAAGGCCTTTTGTGATTGAGTCCCAATAGAAAAATCTGGTGGGACACACTGGTGGGGTAAAGTCACCTTAAAATGGACGTAACTCTTCTTAAGGCCCTTGTATGGATCTATTAATTTCTCATTACATATGTATGCTAGCTGGCTTGCTAACTTGTCACACTTTAACAAGCATGTCACATTCTAGAGTGGGAGGATAAGTAAATTGGAAGGTTACTGAGGTGTATCTCTTGAAGTAACAGCCCTAAATAAAACAGAAGTGTGAAAAATTCACTGTGGAACAGTTTTTTTTTTGAAAGCTCAGTGCATCCACCTTTCATTAGGAAGGCACTTCTTACTGAATGGCATTTTCCTTTGCTAATTTGATTTGTGTAGATTTGTTTCCACTGTGAAAGTACAGAGTGATGTGATTTTTGTAGTAATGTTGCTGGTTTTGCAGTGTCATGCAAATGACATTTGTCAGGATATAAAAATGGGATCCTGGCAGTCATCCTGAAAAGCATAATGAAAAATATTTTGTGTTTTTTTTCTGTTCATTAACTCCAATGATGCAATTGATGCTGAAATCCCTACTTGCAGGCTGATTTTTTTCCTTTTTTTAGAGTTGAAGTTATTCTGGGTACAGTGCTATTGTGGGAAATCCCTGCTCTTCAAGCTGAGAGTAGTTTTGCTGCTGACTTAAATGGTGCAGGCAATTTAAATTTAAATGTGATGGGCTAAATCCTGCAGGAAGGCAATGCTTTGCATGAAAGAGGACAGAATTCATTTTTTTCTATGGAAAAAAGTACTGGTTTAGGTGGACTGTGATAGTAAGTATTGAAAGAATATATTGGGGAGCAAAACAGAGTCTAGAAACCTACTTTGCAGAATGCAATAATGGGCGTTTATGTAGATTTTTGTAATGGTGGTTGGTTTGGGTTTTTTTAGAACTTTTATTTTGGCCTCTGGTTTCCACGTCTTAGCAAAGAAGGCCTGAAAATGTGTTTGCTCTGAATTCCTTTCCAGTTGTGATTTCCAGCATAGGGTACAAAGTCCAGAACTTTTCTTTGAACAGGTGGAAGCCCTATATGCATGCTCGACCCTGGCAAGTAATGAGCACTCAGACCTCTCTGTACACAGTACTGTTGAACTTGTGCTGGAAATAGTTTCTGGACAAACACCAAAAATCCTGAGGGTTTAAGTCAAGGAAAATGCCTCTTACCTTGCAAGTAACTTGCAGGAATAAACGTAAAATGAAGTCTGCATTAGATCACTCTAGCTGCTTATTGCAATATACTGTGGTTAGAGGAACATATGATCTATTCCTCCACTGTATACATTCCAGAAAAATGTATTTGTTGAGTTTATTTATAGGCATTTCTGTGGTGTTCACTGCTGCAGTATCATTTCATCAGTCTTAGGGCATTCATGCCTTTAACAGAAAAGGACCGATGTTTTTCCTCAGAGTTTTGCAAGTGAGGGCATATCACTGAAATTCATCTTGGGCGTAAATTGTTACTCTAAAATACTTAGTTTTTCTTCTAAAGAATATCACTGTTTTGCAGAAGTTTTTGGCAGGTTTCTTAACAGAAATGAAACAATGAATGTACTCTTCATGTTTCTTTAAATGTATTGAGTATTAAATGTGAAATTATATTGTGAAAAAACTCTGTAGTTTTCCTGACTTGCAGCAGTGTTTGTTTATCTAGATATTTGCTTATTCTGGTTAAGGGCACATGTGATGGGGAGTACAGCTGCTTGGAAAATATTAATCCCTTTAGTGGCCTGCTTCTCTCCCAGTCCACAAAATGCTGATGACAAAAAGAATTTCACTCTTAACAAGAAAATTCTTTTGAGAGTTTACTTCAGGGGAAAAAAATAAGCATAATTTTTTAAGTGAAATAATAGAACTTTACTTGGCACAATTTTTTTGCTTAGAATTTGATCACTACCATCTGCCTCTGCGGTGCCTCACAGCCCCAGGATGTAGTTCAGGCTTTTTGTTAGCTGGGCTACCGTGCAGCGCATCATGAGAAGCCTGAGTCAGCTGAAAAACTTGACACCAAAAGAACAATGTTTTGAGGCATTTGTTCTAGATACCTTGAGAGGCAATGTCTTAGTGTTTCTGAAGGTAAGTTTTTTCAGAGGAAACAATAAGTCTATTTTATTTTTGTGATTGTTTTGGTCCAAAAAGTTAGCAGTTCTCAAAGGAAAACATGAGTTTCATGGAGGTCGGGGGGGAGTGGGGGGAAGTCTTGCTGAACACCTGATTTTCTATATCAAATTTTCGAAGTGGAATTTTTGGTTATCCTAAGAAGAAAATTGAGAGGCCTGAAGTCCTAATCCCGCTCCTGCTACTGATTTGATACTTAAAATCAATTTAATTTATCTTACTTGTCTTATTTTTAGATAATACCATTGAGCCACTGACTGGAGAAAAAAGTGGTGTAAAGATTTAACTCTTGATGGAAATTTGCATACTTGAGACACTATACATAATTTTTAATGTTATTATGTCTGCTAATATTTTGGTCCAAAATTATCTCTGCAACATAATCTAAAATGAGAACAAGAAGATGATTTAGAAAACAAAAATGTTGTAACTGTCAAGTCTTTCATCTACATTATTAGTACACCATGTGTGGTCTCTCTGAAAACTTAAAGGCAAGCTGAAAGCTTTGACTCTAACTCATATGTACAATGAGTATATCTTCTGGTATGTGTTTTATAAAGTTTTTGCCAGTCTTGAAAATGTTGCAACTTGCAAAAAAGCCTGAAGCTAGAAAGAATGTGCTAAGTGAAGAATACAATGTAAATTCAGAGAAACTCAGAGGAAGCAAAGAAATCTGATCCTAGGGAGCTTTCTGGTAATTCAGTCTGAGGAGATGTATGACTACTCAAAGCCATAGTTGATAGAAACCAACTACTCAAAGTGAAATTCCACTGAGCAAAAAGAACTGGAAGAGAACTGATATGAGGGGAGAAGGAACCTTTTTGGTTGAAGAGGTGAGGGACAAAGCTTGTGCTGGCTCTGCTGAGCTGTTGTGGGGACGCTGCCTATGATCAAGGAAGTGAAAAGTTGCAAGGGTAGGTGGTCCTCCAAGAGCAAGGGATGGGAGAACTGATTGCCTTGTTGAAAGGTAGCTCAGCAAATTACCAAGGATGACCTTTCTTCATAAGTTTGCTCTGAAGTAGATGTTTTTTCTTATCCTTTTGTTGTTGTGTTTCTGATTTTGTAATAAGGATGCTAAATTTTACTGTGTGAGAATTAACTTGGCTTATTTTTGTCCTTCTATTGCTATAAGAGGTTTCAGGGGAACCTGGTTGGCCATGAGGTCTCTCTTGTTGTGGGCAGTCAGACTTTTGAGTCCTGAGAAGTCAGTGTCCAAATGTGACTTCCTTGACACATGTAGGCTTGTGCCCTTTTGGCTAACAGGATACAGTGGGAAGATTGCTTGTGATTGTCAAATGGACCCTCACCAGTGTAATGTTCACACTATTGGCTCATGCTAGGAATAAACTTTGTTTACCCCTATTGAAAACACTGTTTCTAACCCTGGGCAACTAAATGATAGCAACTATCATTTAGCCCAAACTTTGACATTTTGATGTATTTGAATACAAAATGGGTATCACAGACGTAGTGAAAGTTTGTCTTCCCTTTTACATACTGCTTGTGATGCTATACTAGGGAGAAATTCCTTTTGAAGGCAGGAGGGTTTCTGTGTCTGGGTGTTTTGAGGAGTTTATGTGCATCATTAAGTTATAAGGGAAAAAAATTAGCTCACTGACAATATCTTATAAGCCAACTCTTGTGTTAGCAGTGTTGTAAGCAGAGAAGACAAGTACAGTAGAATTACAAAGTATAGCCTCTCTGTAAAATTGGTAATATTGGTTATAAAGCTCAGAGTTAAGAGCCAGAAGTTATTGATGCTCACTCATTCCAGTTGAGTGGATGACTCTAGAAGTCTTGAGTCTGCATTGGCCATCAAATTTAAACCTCAGTGGAGCAGAAATTTTACTGCTGTTTCATTTCTAGCATACGGGATGCCACACAGAGGAAGAAAAATCTGCTGCCTGACACTGACTGCATTCTTTATGGAAAAAGAAGAGCAAGAAACTGTTTGTGGCTAAAACAATATCTCCTGATTATTGAAGGCTTCCATGCATTCATCTACCTATCTGTAAGCTGGTGTTACAATTCTCAAGTCTTCAGAAACTTGCCAGAAATGGGCTATCTGAAATTGCTTTGATGGAGGCATTAGAGTTATAGGAAGCAGTCTTGGTCAGTAGATGATACTCTGGTTTCCAACAAAGAACTAAGTATCTCAGAATGTTCTTGGGAGACAGACCAAATCAGACTGTTAGTAGGGGATATGGTGCTGGAGGAGAAACAGTCTGTTGGATTGAGTCGTAAAACTGAGCTTATAACATTTTTCTCTTGGCATAGCAGCATAATGTCTTGATGAAGGGAGAAGATTCCAGTTCACTGACTTATGCTGTACCTAGCAAAAACTTTTCTGCATCTGCTTCCTCCTTGTGTTCTTTGTACCCAGTTGTCTGGTGCTGTCTTGCTAAACAATTAATTTCTTCTTTATTGCATCTGTTTCAATGGTGACTGATGTGATTTCTATGTCTGTGAAATGCCTTGAAACTCACAACAGAGGTAGCATGTAATGCAAGATGCGTTTTAGAATAGGGGTTTATGCATGGTTTCAGTTCAACAGGTGACCTCTCCCTCCTTATTGCAAAACCTTATCAATTCAAACTTCTGTGCTGTTCAGATTTGAACGGCTGTTTTTGTTCCTTGTCCTTCAAATACCCATTACATACATTACAGTTACATGTCAGTGATTATTTCCTTTTGGAGTACTTGCAGAGACCTCAAACAAGAAAGTCAACTGTAACATAGACATGTGCCTACCAGGAGTTTTACTGAGACCACCAGTTCATTTCACATAGGTCATCAAATGACTTTCAAAGCATGCGCTGCCTTGGACTGGTTTTGAATCATTGACTTGGGGTGGAAATATTTCATATCCATTGCTAATCCCCTGAGCCAGCTGGCCTCCCACCCCTGTGGTCATTATTTTTAAGGAAAATCAATTAAATGCATAAATTCAGCTTTGTGTTCTTTCACTTAGGTGTCCAGCATTTTGTGCTGTGTGAGGGAACCCTTATGAAATCTGGGAAAAATGTAAAATAATCAGGAGACTGTTTGTTTCTCTTTCTAAACTGCAGCAAAAAAATCATATACCTAACCAGCAGAAATGTCTAACTTTGCATGCTAATTACAACTCTCTCAGCACTGCTTGTATTCTGTTGCTACTCTTCAGACTTGCTGGGCTATTTGGTGTCAAGGGTTTTCCTGGTTTTGGTTTTTCATTTTTGTTAAAGTATGGAAAGAGTTGTGCTCTGCAACTGAGTGTTGTGTATAAAGCAATATATTAGCTCCATTTGAATCTCGTAGGGAGCATTTTCATCTGAGTCAGAGGAGCAATAAAAACTTGTCAAAGGATGTGGATGTGTAATCATTGCAAAGTGTAGACTTTGGTAAAAGATTGACAGTCAGGATATTTTTGAGAATAAAATTGCTGAAGAATGATTTAATAGTTGGGATAAGATTCCTAATGCTGACAGTTTTTGCTGTGTTCAGTAGTACTTGGCGTTGACATAACTCTTCATCATCCGAGAATGTTACCCTGTATTTGCAGAAATGCCAGTGGTGATTTCACTGCAGAGGATTATGTATTTGTGGCAGTTGCCATCTTTCCAGAGACTAGCAGATCTGATAAACAATGCATACCTTGTGTACCTTTGAGTCTCCCTGACTGCTTCTTCTGCATTTTCTTCCCAATAAAGATCATGAAGCTGGTACTTTGAGTCACCTCAGTATTTCAGGTAGCTATCTCCCTGAATATGAAGGTAGAAAAGGAACCGGAGAAGTGTGTAGAACAGTATCATCGGAACTTGACATACTGTCTGGAAAATGTGTCTGGAAAACTGTGGGTTTCCTTTTCACTCATATGCCTCTAAGTGGATTTGGTTTATTGCAATGCCAGTAAATAATTTAAGCCATTTATATTAGACAGCTTATGATCTCATCCATTAGGCTATTTTTTTTCTGTTATGATGGTAGAAATTTGCTTTTTTTAATCTGGTACTTTTGTCATGGATAGCATTGTTGTACAGTTTTTTAGTCTTAATTGGATGGATGTCTCATGCCTTACCAATGCTCTTGTAACCTCTGCAGAGTAGAGCACCCATAAGAGTCTGTTACCATCTGTAACAGAAGAAATGAGTAATCTCATTGCCATGGTACACAAGTTTGGAAAGTGGCAGCTTCTTCCCAGTTCTACTAAAGACTGTAGGAATAGTCTTTAATCTCTTTCAGCATCAGAAGCTCTTTATTTGCAAAATGGGTGTAGGATCTTTACTTTCTAGAAAGTTTAGAAAACCTTTCTGGAGAGAGGTTAGGAAGCTGTTCAAGAATGCTTGCTTTTGAGAATCTGTTCTGGAAATTGCTCTATTATTGCAAAATACAAGTTATTTTTCAAAACTGATGTTGCTGTATATTGACCTTCCAAGACTATGATGTTTGACTGTTAGTTTTTGCTTTTTTTTCCCCCCTTGGTAACATCTTTAGATTCAAGTGATAACAGTACCATCCCTAGCATCCAATTGTGTGGAGTTTTTTTGCAAGCTTGTTCTGTTTTGTAACAGTTCAAAAGCAACATTTCCACACCACCATCCTTCTTCAAGAGTGACTAAATAATGGGGTTGTTCTAATTGTTTTTTCACCTCACTTAAAGCATAAACTTCACTCATGTTTAAAGCAGGATCTTTCACCATCCAACAAATGGTCTAATTTGTTATGACAGATTTTATATTTCTATCCAAACTGCAAATTCACCATTTTCCCCTCCCTCTTCACACACCTGGAGCAATGCACGCGATTCTCATTTGTCTATGTATATCTGTCAGGTTCATTTCTACTATAATTGTCATAGTTGTTGTCTCTGGAAATGCTGGGATAATCTGTTCTGGGATAGTGAGGAAAGAGGCACTTCATTAGCTCTTTTGAATGAGAGACAATGTGTCAAAGTTGTGTTGTGATGATAATGTGCTAGCATTCCCGGTGACTCTAGCGATGTCTAAATATAGCTTAAAAGCCTATGCAAGATTTGTGGTGAGCTAATTAAAGACAGTATAGTGGAAAGCACTAAAAAGCTGACAGTCCTAAGGGAAAGTAAGTTATCTCTGTGTTTGCAGTGTTCTTTGGTACTCCCATTTACCATGTAACTCTTAATTACTGCAATTAGGGAATTGTTTGAAATCATAGAATGTTTGGGGTGGAAGAGACCTTTAAAGATAATCTAGTTCCAACCTCCTGCCATGGGCAGGGACACCTCCCACCAGACCAGGTTGCTCAAAGCCCCATCCAACCTGACCTTGAACAGTTAGGGCCTGACCCTTTGGTGAGCTTTGTGTCAGTGGATGGATCCTGCTACTTTGTATGGCTCCCCTGAAGCCCACAAGCTTATTGACAGCTCAACATAACAAGCTCATTGCCTGTTCAGCACTTCTGTTAGTGGAACAAGTTCTGAAAGGCCATTGCTGTGCTATCCTGATTTAAAAGCTGTTTTGTATTGGTTACTGTCTTAAAGAATCTTGTTTTGTCTATTTTACCTTCTAAATGAGGTACAAATATGTGCGCTTCCCTCTAGTAAACTCCTGTTGGGAATATTTTCCTTGTTTATGTTAAGTGTTGTTCAGATCTTCTCTTTGACTTTTAGCTGAGCACGAGAGTAGCTAAAGTGCAATCAGATCTGACTTAGTAAATTCAGTAAGCTGCTGGGCATTTGGATTTGAAAGAAGGGATATGGACACAGTTGTGATCCCACAGAGTCTGTTCCAAAGCTCAGTGAAGACAAAGATTTTGAATCATTAGTCAGCTTCTGTTGTGATCAGTAAAAATAAAATGAAACCTACCTTCTTCTGTAAGACTATGACCTCTTGTGTAAAGACTGTATTTCTAAGTTTTTTTTATACTTTCATGGTTAAATGCAGTGATATTCTTAAGGTACCTACAGATTTTTTTAGATTTTGGATAGCTGCTGAAATAATAAAAAGCCAAAATACCTGAGGATAGCCATTCTCTACTCGGGGCAATATGTGAATAAAAGAATAAATGAAGTAGGAAGGAAAGGTTGTATATCCAGATAGAGCTTCTTTGGTCACCACATCTGACTTTCACAGACAAATCACAATGTCTTCTCACCCTTTGTACAGTTTCAGGTTTGTCTCAAGTGGCCAGAGTAAAAGCAAGCCTCTTCCAGCAATCCCTGCTGCAAGAAGGCAATGGGAAAAGCTCCAGCCTGGCTTTAAGCAAGCATGCTGTAGATATGTCAGTTGTCAGTAGCTTCCTTTCCTCTGATGCCCTACAGCTCCCAGTCCTAGAAAGCCCTTTCCTGAATATGTGATAGTGTCTGTTCTCTCTCAACCAAATGCAAATGTTGTTAGAAACCATGGAAGGGAGATGATCCTGGCTGTTGGGCTAAATGGAGCCTTGATGGGCTGTTGGGATAAATGGAAGGGAGTTCCTCTGAAGCCACTGTGGCTTTGCTGATTTACATGCAAATAATTTGTTGACATATTTTCATAGACTATTTCCACATTGTGTCTGAAGATGAGAATTTTTTTCTGCTGATACTTGCTGACTTGACCTCTTTGTTCTACTTATGTTAATCTTCTCCCTGCGAGACTAAGCTGTTGTAAAAATTTCCTTTTCCTCTTAATTTTTCTGAGTTAAAGTGATCACCCACAATAAGGGCATTTTTGTTAGGATTACAAAATTTTATCCCCAGTCTTTTTCTCTTTCTTCCAGAAGCTGCTGATCTGTGTTGTTTCTTATCCTGTTGCCTCTTCCCCTCTTGGTTTAAGCCTGCTAAATCCCACTTTGCATTACTGTCATGAAACAGCAGAAGCCATGTCTGTTCTCAAACTCATCAGTGTCATCCTCTTTTATTGTATCTTCCAGAATACCGAAACAAATGGTGAAAATTTTTTGGTTGATGTTTCACTTCACTCACTAGCATAGGGTCCATTGCTTACTCTGATGTTCATCTTGCTGAACTTCCGGGCATAAATAAATATGTAGGCTGGCTTTCCTGTTCCAGCATTCCTCTACAGTCAGTAGTACTTCCAGAGGAAGTCTTTATCCCAAAGTAAGATGCATAATCCATAGGAGGCGCCTATTTTAAACTAAAATCTAGGACAGCTGTCATCCTATGGGAGGGGGAAGAGAAGAAGTGCATGTCTGGGATTTCAGAGTAGGAAAATCCTGTGCAAGCTGTTGTCATAAGGAGTGAGTGAACCCATAGAGTGGGTCAAGATGCGCAGAATATTTCAGCCACTTTCCAGTACTGAGATATGAAGGTGAGGCAACTTCATTGTTTTGGTGGTGTTTATAAGGTTTCCCTGAATATAAGTTTATATTGCTCTGCATGTAGTCTTGCTTATAATAAAGATAAAAATGCAGGGAGAAATCACTGGTCATGTACTCTACTCTGGAGTTATGGCATGCTATGAGTGCTGAGCACTTGGGTCTCCTTGGTCTGCTCCGTGTGAGACGGAAACATTGCTGGCTCTCATGGCCAAAGGGTGTTACTGTGTTTGAACAGAGCATTCAGTGTGAATAATAGTGGGAAATTAGGAACAAAGAGCAGTTGAACTTCTGATAAGCAGTTCAGC
Source organism: Cariama cristata (assembly GCF_000690535.1). Classification (NCBI taxonomy): domain Eukaryota; kingdom Metazoa; phylum Chordata; class Aves; order Cariamiformes; family Cariamidae; genus Cariama; species Cariama cristata. Next base: position 101,402 of record NW_009629011.1, on the reverse strand, counting down.
TATGCACCAAAATGTAAACATTTGGCAAAACTGTCTGGTGCACATGTTTCATATTTCAAAAGATGAGTTACAATTTCAAAAAGCTTAAGGGCTTTGATGTTCTCCAGTTCCTTCAAGATGAATTCCTCCTAAATGAATCTGAGGAATGGATTCTCTTCTAAGAACTTATGAAATGTTTTGGAACTTTTACTTTTGTCTTTACTAAAGCAAAGTGATAGGATGTGTGAAATTAAAAAATACAAATATACAGAGAGTATGCAGGTTAAGACTTACCAAAAGTTCCAGAGTTCTTGGCTGAAGACAGTTTCTGTACAAACAAAAGAAATTAAAATTAAAAAAGGGAATATTAACTGTCCAGGGTCATTGGTTCTTGTTCAAGAAAATCCACATGTACAATTTTGCTGAATAAGTTATGCATGCATCAAATCCTTGTTGTCCTTCAGAAGAAGAATTGAAGAAAGGTCTACCCAATCTTCATGAAAAAAAAACCCACAAGAATATTTCATATTGGTTATTTTTTCCATGAGGAAGCATGTTAAGACTAAAACAACACAACAATGCCTGATGCTAGTGCTAAGCAATTAGGAAAGACCTTATATCCAGGAAAGATGTGGCATGTAGAAGTGTAAGCAGCTTCTGCTCTGCCAGCACAAAGGATCTGCCATCTTTTACAGGGCAATCAAACTCAGTAACTTTGGGCTGGGCTCCTTTCTCTGCCTGTCAATTCGAACCTCAAGGTAGAGCCCTGAGAAGGAAATTTTCAGTACAGTCTGCTACTGCTGACTTTGCTTCAATGTATTTCCAAAGGATAAGGGAAATCAGTCTGACTTTGGGCCTGGGTTACTGATGGCTTCCCTGAATCCTCAAAGTTGAATAGACGCAGAGGGAAGTCTATATGTGGACAGTATTTTGCTACATGTCTTTTAGGTGATAACTGTGCAGTGGAATTCAAGGGAAAAAAAATCTATCATTATCAATATATTACAGTAAAAGACAGTAAAACCTCTTATATTTTACCACCAGTCTGGAGATAACACAGTATCAGACAAAAAACTCAGGGCTGCAGTCCAGATCTTCAGTGCAGGCAAGCTGATACTGAGGTGTAAAAGACTTTGCGTCTTTAAACTTGCACGCTAGCTGTGACTCTTCCTTTGGCAGAAACTACTAGGATCCTCTTGTGCCTAAAGATCCTCTGCTACAGACTTACTTGCCTGTTCTAGTGCTTTTAATCACTACTTGAAAACAAATAACTGACAAAAAAAATACTCAGCCTACCTCTGTAGCTTGGAAATGATGCTAGTTCTGTGTGCAATGACAGGGAAAGGTTCAGGCTTCCCACTGAGAGGAGCCACAAGAGTGTACAGAGAGTATTCCTGAGAACAGACTAGCAGAGATGCTCTCCCTTTACTTGGAAAATGTCTGAGGTCATTCAAAGACTCCTGAGGAGCACAAACCACCTAGAGCGATCCTGTCTGGCATCATGTGGTAAAGTGTGATTTGTGGTTCAGTATCAAAATGGGTTTTTAACTTATATTAGTGCTGAAGTCTATGAAGAATCTGCCCAGAGTAAGAGAGATAGGGAAGGGATTCTCACAAATAAGTACAGGTGTTTAAAATGTTTTTTTTCCTAACAGGTATGCTTTTTGCCAGACTTCCAGTGTTATATGTAGGTGAAACTCAGAAGTATAATATAGAGCTGCTCTTGTACATCTCTTTATGTACAATGGAAAAACCATACCTCTTCTCTAATTTAAATTGCTCTTTTGCTTGGGAGGCAAGTATTTGTAAGCAGAATCCATAATACTTAGTCTCAACTCATCAGCTTAGCAGCAGTGTTCTCTGACCACAGCCCAGGGTCGCTTTGCAGGCCTGGCTACAGAAGCAGATTCCAGAAAATTAGGTTAGCATGTCAGTCCAGCACAGACCTCCAGGCTTTGGGGGGAGGAATGAATGGAGGCACAGTTCTTGTGCAGACCACGTGGATACAAGACTGGTCTCTGATTTACACACACACATAGAGACATGGAGCACAGGTGTATGTGAAGGCAGAACAGGCATGTTTGTGTTTGTTTTAAAAGCAGCGCAGATCTGTACTACACAGCAGATCTGTACTGCTCAGACGCATGCTTTATGTCCAACTAGTAGCTAACTTCATACCTGAGGCTAGATTACAGAGTATGTTGTTAGTTCAAAGTGACTTTGTACTGTTGCCAAACAATGAACAGGCTCATTGCTTATTCTCCAAATCCAAAATATATTGTAAAAAGCAACATAACACAGAATTAGGGTTGCATGGTTTAAACATTAAACAGTCAGCAGAAGCAAAAGGAAAGATTTCTGTGGCAGCGTTAGCTCTAAGCCAGGCTACTTCTATTACTGTTTTTCCAGCTAGACACGCAGTTTACTACCTGTACTTGCTCTTGATGAGGTCTGCAGTGACGTTTTGTGTGATGAGAGGCAAATGGAGCCTTAAAATGGGCTGGTATGAGGTGGTGACAACTTGTGACTGTAAACCTTGCTAGTGCATCTGGTTTAAATTGTAGCTTGAACTGACCTGAAACCATTTCATGGAATCAGGGATGTCTCTAGAGATGGTGTCTACTCTGTATGGCTGGACACAGAGGCCATGGATTGGTTTCCTTAGGAAGATAATGCTTGTAATGTCTGAATGATTGAGCCTAAGTATGTGTTGCAGGTCTGTCTGGAAGCTATGGAAACTTTTTTCCTCTTTAAGTAGATAGATATAATTTGGAGGTACTGAAACACAATAAATATGGCTTCCTGGTAATGACAGCTGCATCTTAAGCCCATCTCTACTCTTGTTTTTCCAGCCAGATAGCTGAGCTGACTCTGGCAACAAGTTTGATTTGAGCCTAGCAAAAGCCAGGCTGGCTGGAAGAATTTAAACCTGACTAATCTTCTTGTTCACGCCCAAGAAAGGCCATAACTGAACTTCAGGGCCTCTAGTGATTTGAATTACACTTACGTATGTTAACACAACTTGAGACACTGACAGTTCTTTTAAGTATTTGAGGTTTTTATCAGTGAATAGCTGGCCTTGCCATGAGTTATTTAACATGCTTCTGAAACACATGCTCTCTAAATTGGTTTAAGAAGCATGAGTCACAGATTGCAGATCTCTCTCCCAAGTCACTATAAACACTGGTTTAACTATGCAATCCTATAGATTTGCAGCCCTATAGTTGCAGCTGAAGTGGTCTTGAAAGCTGGTTAAGAACAACAAGAGTAAATGCCTATATTTGGCATTACCACACAGCCAAAGGCTCCACTTCACTGTTATTTGAAGATCTTATTCCAGGCTGTATGGGTTTGACAAACTCATAATTTAAGATTCCTGATTAATGGTCCAAGCAATAAAGTTTGTGGTTTTTTTTCTCCTGTTCTGTTGCATGCTGCTTAATTTTCATTTGGAGCAGATCTTTTTCTCTTGAGAAAAAAAAAAATCCCTGCAAGAGTGATGGCTGTTAAGCTTGTACAGTAGCTTATGGATAGGGGCTGACACTGCAAGACTCATTTGTGGGCAATGTAAATGCCTTCAGGAAGCCAGCAGGCATGCGTTGGGCTGTGCTGCTGCCCACAGCAGCCTTGGTAGGAGAGCAGGAAGGGTCAGAGATGGGAAAGTGGCAACTTCAACACTTTGAAATCTCTGAAGATGGAATTTATTAAAAGATATCAAACCAAAAAAACTTGTTTGGTTATCAGCCTGAGGAGATGGACATTGAAGAGGAGTATTGGGGTAGAAGGCATTACTGTTAATCATAGTTACCATTTCTTTACTTTTTCTGTCCTTGGTGAAGCTCAGGCTATGTTGTCAGAAGCCATGCTTTGTGCCTAGTGAAAGTGGTTGTGAATGGTTTCTTCCTGTCATCTTACACTGAGGCAATCAGGAGGAACTGCTGTGTGTAGTCAGATTCTTGTTAGCATGGTGCTCTGACAGTCAACCTCTCATTTGCAAGGCTTTGAATTAAATTGGGGTGATTTCCCATGTGGATGGTAAAAGCCCTGATGCGGAATCTTTCTATCAAATGTGAAACTTCTGCTCTGAAGCCTGGAGCTTCTCTGAAACAGCTATAAGAACATTTTTCATGTGGTCTGAACATTATTTTTTTTTGTGGTCCAACATTTTCTTCTAACTTTTGGAAAACAATTTTTTCTTTTTTAATTAAAAAAACCCAAACCCCTCAACCAACCCCCCAAAAACCGCAAAACTCCTGCCGTCAGGTAGCATGACAGAAATGCATAGCATAGAAACTTCTACTCAAACAGCTAATATTGAGCAAAGTTATAAGCTACTATGAAGGGGGTGTCCTGTAATGGAAAATGTTATGCAGGCTGAGCTAGATGTGAAGCTGCCACTGGTACATAGAACTGTAAAGCCATGGGTGGTTTGTTTTAACTCTGCTTTCCTATCCAAGCTGTACAAGCAGCATTTGCCACCAAAGTTATTTTTGCATGAAATTTCAAACTAAAAGTAGAATTTACAAGCTAGTTTTAGGTTGGTTTTTTGTTTGCTGTTTTTTTGTTTGTTTTTTAAATTATAAATATGCATACTTTTGAGTGGGACCTTCCAAATTTAATGCCAGAGGAAATAATTCATATTCAGACTCTTTTTTCCTTGAAGCAGTATGTAAAATGTCAGCTTGGATTCCCTGACTTTTCTTTGCCCAATCACTAGAATTACTCTCAAAGCATGGTATCCTCCTTTTTACCTCCAGGAAGATGGTAGAGACAAACTTTGTGGCTGATTTTTCTAGGCTAGCAGGTGGCAGCTTCAACCTCTTTAGCTCTTGCCTATGAATCCTGAGGAAATACAGTCCAGGGCTTATGGACCTCTTGACCCTTTCTGCCTTCCCCTCAGCAGCTCCCTACACCACCAGACAATGTATTTAGGGAGATGGTGGCAGAGGAGTGGCTGTTAGAGAGGGAAAAGAGGTCCTGGGGTAGAGTGGAGGGGCTGAGCATTTTGCATGCTAGGGAATCCAAACAGGGTCTCAGCTGCCCTGCTTCTCCTCTCTTCTTTCTTTCCCTTCTCCACCACAGAAGATGACGTAATTTCTCTACAAAGTGCCACAGTGGCCATTTCTCCAGCACTGTTCCTTCTGGGAATTTTTAGTCTTTGTTTGAACACTCATAAAGGTTCCATTACTCTTCTAATTAGGAAATAAAAAAGGCTTGTTATTTTGTAAGGGGCAAAGGACTTCAACCTTAAACAATTATTTCCATGGTGCAATACTACCCACAATTGTGAAATGAAAATTGAAGCCAGAGAGATTAATATCCCAACAATTGGTTTGATGTGAAAAAGAAGGGAAAAAGCCCACAAAATTTGATTGCCCCTTTTGTAGCAGTCCTTGCCAGAATGCAAAAACTCCTAAACATCTGGAAGAATTAGGTTAGCAAGAGTGAATGAAAACTTAGACACACAAGAAGGGTTACAACAACAAGCATAAGATTATTCATAGAAGCTGGATGTGCAAAATCCCCTGTGTGTATGAGCTGGGAAGAAGAGGAGTACGAAAACAATGACCCAATCTTGCCAAAATCTTCAAATTATAGGAGTGAGGAGTTACAGATATTGCTTAGTATCAGAGTTTTCCTAGTTTATTTCTACCACTGCACTAAGTAAGTCTGGCTTTCTTCCTCTGCTGCTTCTGAGCATAATCAGTTACTTGTGCAGGAATACAGTGACCCTTACTTTTAGGGCACAGGAGAATGTAGGAAGGGGTAAAAATCTGTAGGATGCCTTCAAGTCTAGATGAAAGCTTGCTTCTTGATTTTTATCTCTTTTTCTCTGGGCCAACTCCCAGTTATTGAAAGGAGCAGATTTAAAATCAGTCATAATAAATTGACGTATTATTGACAGACTGATTCAGGAATCAGCCTTCCCATGGTACTACATAGTAAAGAAGAGTTTGGGGGTGAAAAAGGTTTTTCTGGCTAGCCACAGCTGTGCATCTACTTTAGAGAACATGGTGTGGCCATGCAGAAATTGCTGCCCACCAAAATCTGTAGCTCTTTAGACCTGGAAAGCCTCATACTTGTCTCTTGGGTTCAGATCATCCCCTGAGTTCAGCAGAGCTCAAAATCCCTATGAGAGGGTTTCGCATCCCTGTTAGTATGCCTACTCTTTTAGATAGCTATATATCCAAGGTAGTAAAATAAGTTGGTCCAGTAGTTGATTCTTTGCAGTGGATAGGTGTGAAAGAGCTAACAATGTTCTTGGCATTGAGCAGAAGAAATAACATATGATTTTATTCACAGAATACATTTACAATAATCAAAAGAATTGGTCCAGGCTCTGCAAACTCAGATGGAAGCTGTGTTTGGTTTCTCTTTTCTTTGCAATGTCAAAGTATAGACACTTGCTCTTTTTCCTGTTTAAAGAGATACTTGCTGAGCCTATAGGCTCTCTGTAAGACCTGAGGTGATGCCTTGGAGAACTTAAATTCATGGTGAAGTCCTAAGCCTGTGGTGTGTAACTCCGGTCCCCTCCATGCACTCTGGGGAGTCCTGTTGGGGCCTGTACTGAATATAAACAGGTCTGGATGTGATGATGAGGAGGAAGTGCAGTGAGGATGAAAAATGGTGGATGGGACACAATAAGATTCAAGGTGTTTAGAGAGCTGATCTTTGCCTGGGCAGGATGCATGTTTTCACAGGAGCCAAACGAGGTTTTAGTGTGGCTTATGTCTGGATGGGAGACCATCTTGAAAGTCCTATAAACCACAGATGCTCATCAAGGTGAGTTTCAAAACGAGTCAGCTTGAAAATGGGCATTTGCTGTTGATTTAACAGCAGGAGGAGGAGGACACTATCTATAGAATTAGTCTGTTCTCAGCAGTTGTCATGTTTGTGTGCATGTTTATAAAGAAGGAATTAAAACTGAGAATCATCTCGGGAGACTGTGCGCACAGGGGGTAGGGGAAGAGAAAAATCCAACTTTTCATTTGCTTAGGAATATTCTACACCTTCAGGAGAGGTAGGCTGAATATCTTAAAACAACAGTGAAAGAGTTCAGCCAGTTCCTCAGAGTTATAAAATCCTTCATCACTCACTACTGTCCCACTTGATTTACACTGCCTAAGGTGGGCCAGCCACACTTGAGCGCTACGATAGCCAAATACATAACAATAAAAAGCTAAAAAAGTCATAAAAGTTTTACACAGAGGATGTGACCAGCATAAATAGCTCACAACATGTGTCTAACTCCCAAAATAGGTATCTGGGGCTGAGCATTCAGTGTCTGTGGAGCAAGAAAATAGCCATTGTTTTAAGAAAAATAAATCATATGCTACACTACACAATCTAAATACATGATAGTTCTGACCCTGGTGCCTCCCTCTGGTTATGTACTAGGATCTAGCAGCACAAAACAATTTTGCACCAAAATTTTGGAGTGTTTCCGTTTTGGCAAAAAGTGCTATTTGGAGGAGACAAGCTGGGTTACTGAGATACCAAGATGTGGGAGAGACTGGTTGAAGTCTCTCTTCCCCTCCTTCAGGTCAGTGTTTCTTCCCAGATTTTTTCCTGACTGATTAGAGCAGGGACTGTACTCCACTTGTCTACACTGGAGGTCAGGTTTAGAGGTTTACTTCTCCTGTAGCACAGAGGAAACCCAACAACATTAAATGGAAATAAAAATTTAAGCTTCACTAAATGAAGCGATAAATCATCTGAGAATTGCCCTTTTGTGCACATTTCCACTGAAATATATTACACTAGCACACCTTCACCCCTTCCCTTGAACACCCCTTGATGTAGATGAACTTACTGTTAGTACGTTTGGGAAGCACAAAAACCTTTGTGTGGGAATTAACCCCACTCTCCAAAGTTACCTGTGTACTTGGCTGAACAAAGCCTGCTGACTGTAGGATCTGCTGCTATTCTCTAAGCAGAAAATATTTACTGGGTAGACTTGGTTTGTGAGCAAGTGGGTTTTGGCTAGGCGTGAGGTTCGAAGTACTTGACACCTCATTAAGGACTGCAGTGATCTGAGGCACAGTGCTTTCTACATGTCTTTATTTACAGTGCTGTACATAGAATATCCTTAGCCACCAACTAAGTATCCTGCAGCCGCTTGCTCACTCCTCTACCTTACCACAGTGGGATGGGGAGGAGAACTGGAAAAAAGGAAAAACCTGAAATAAAATAATAATAATAGTAATTGTAGTGAAAAGGGAGATAACGAAAAGAGACAAATAAAACCCAAGAAAGACCAGTGATGCACAATACAATGGCTCACCACCCGCTGACCAATGCCCAGCCAGTCCCTGAACAGCGATCGGCCCCTCCTGGCCAGCTCCCCCCAGCTTTCTATACTGGATACTGGGCATGATGTTCTATGGTATTGGAATATCCCTTTGGCCAGTTGGGGTCAGCTGTCCTGGCTGTGCTCCCTCCCAGCTTCTTGTGCACCTCCTCACTGGCAGAGCATGGGAAACCGAAAAGTTTTTCGCTTAAGGTAAGCACTACTTAGCAACAACTAAAACAGTGTATTATCAACATTTTTCTCATACTAAATCCAAAACACAGCACTGTACCAGCTACTAGGAAGAAATTAACTCCTATCTCAGCTGAAATCAAGATGTCTGGTTTGGGTTGCGAATACCTCAGGTGTTTATCGTGTCCAGAGGAAGCCTGTAACACAGAAGAAGCAGAACTATGCACCTTTAAAGGGTTTAGGTGAAGGCTTTGCGCCTCTGTGGAGAAAGAGACATGGTAGCTTAG
>NW_009629011.1:2980-92641 GCF_000690535.1 Cariama cristata | reverse complement strand
GGAATGAAATACTACATTTTTGTGTATTTAACAAGTAGAGAGTTGTACTGAAAAGGAAAGGGTTTGGAAATTGCCTGACTTGATTGATTTATTCCTATTGTATATGAGGTCTAAGGCTATATTTGTAAACACTGTTGTATCCACTGAAGACACTGCACAACACTATGCTATATAGATAGCTGGTTCTCAGTGGCTACCCTGCAGTCTTACTGGACCTCTTCCATTGAATGGGATACACATCTAGCTGCTATGTCGAGCTTCAGCAGCCCATTGACCTTTAAACTTGTTGATCCTGGGTAATGTTCAGGTTTGTTGGGTTATACATATACATAAAGCTTTTCAGCAAGTTTCTGGGATTCAGGATCCACCTCCAGTTCCCTTCTGGGGAGCCATGGCTCTGACATGTAGTCTCCTCCAATTTTGTACAAACTCATCTATCTTCTTTGTGCCATCTCCAGATCTCTACTCTTATACTTTTTGGACTATTGTTTTGTCCTGTGGGGATTTCAGGATGAACGATGAAAGCAAGAAATGTGGGTATTGCGAAGGTACGCGGTACTCACAGGCACAGTTCGTGGTAGATGCACAACTATGGAAAAAAGCAAATACTACTTTGCAAACCTGGGTTCGTTTTTCCTCCTACCACTTGTCAGGCCCCTCCAGGGATTGTGGTCTTCTCTTTTCTCTTCCTTCTCTGTCCTGATTTCTGTTGGTTTCTGGTAGTGGTTTCTCTTTTAACAGTCAGAAAAAGACCTTTTTTTTTTCCTTATCTCCCCTGGGGATTGATCATGCTTAGCCTGCTCCAGCCTGCACCTCTTCCTTGGAGCTTTGTTGTTACTGAGTCAAGGGCTGCAGACCAGCAGATTCTTTGAGGTTGAGACAGGAGGACAGCAGCTCCTGACAATGGCTGTTGCTCTCTAAAGACTTAATGACTGGGCCATCTGCATCCGTCATCGACCTTTCCACAAATCCTGGGGCCCAGATTAACCCCTGTGCCCGTGCTGCATGTGGCATGACAGGAGTACGATGGACAGGATGTCATTTAATATCAATAGCCTAGATGTCTTCTGTAGCCCTAGCAGGTGCAAATATTTTGTAAATGTATTTTTCCTTCCATGCACTCCTGCTCATATTATATGTAAACTTAATATCTCTGATTGCCATACAAACTAAACAAAGATTAGGAATGATTTATGATGGTGGGAACCCTGATGATTCTGTCTCCTTAGAGAGTGGTTGTTTGGGAATATTTACAAGCTATAAAGCCCGGGAAGGTAACAAAGATGAATGAAAACTCAGTTTAGAGAGCATATCTGTGGACATGTGGATGGATACAACTATAGTATACTGTTTGGGCAAGTTTGTTTCCGAGGGAAAAAAGGAAACATCTGTGATGATGTTTGGAAAGTGGCATTGCATGTCAGTTGTCAGCACTGTCTAGAAATAACCAGGAATGAGTAAATCTGTGGTTCGGAATAGTTAGCTGCAGGTAAGGCATTGCTTATGTCATGTGGTCATGTACCAAAGTTGTTACTGAGTCAAAATGCCATCTCCTACAGAGGCTGTGTTCCAGGCCTTCCAGCCCCATATATACATAAGGGCTGACCAGAGTTTGGATCTGAGCCTGTAGCAGTGTGGTGGAAAAGGATGCTTCTGAAGATATGTGAGTTTAAACAGGGAGGGTGCACTGAAACTGAATGGGAGCCAAGGAACCAGACTGGCATTGGAAGTCAGAATGGTTGTTATTGGGGAACACTGTGGAAAAGGATAGAGTCTTTTTCAGTACTTGTCTTGATGCTCATAGTTTTTCTTTACAAATGAACCAGAGGGAATAAAATATAGCTAAATTGAGCAGCCCTATAATAGAGAAATCAATATAACAAAACAGTAAAACTAATGATACCAGAAAATTCAGAGACGAGTTGATGACTGAACTATCCAAATACTTGGACTAGCTCAACAAATTGTGTACTTTCTGCATTTGTACGTTCCTGCATCTGATATTTATTCCTCAGAGAAAAACAGGAAAAAGAGACTGGAGGGAGATCTTGTGAGGTCGGGATTGTTTGGGGTTTTTTTTTTTGAGATTTTGCTATAGAATTCATATAAACTTGCTTACAGAAAATGTGAAGAAAAACATGATTTTTTGGTAAAAGTAGAATCAACAAAAAGACTTTTTGAAAAGGTAAAGTTTTCATTTCAAAAAGGTCAGATATTTTAAAATACTTCTATGTGAGTAAAGGCCTCTCTAATGGCATTGCCTTGTAACTGAGGGAAGCACAGCCATCTGGGCTGTTTTTGTTTTGTTTTTCTGTCAAAGCACTCTCATGTGATATATTCTGAAAGCTGCCAAATCCTCTCAAATCTTGGGTGGCCTGGGCCTGAAACAATAAGTGGTCCAATTTCCCATACTGTTGCAGTATGTAGCCACCAATATATTTTTTTCTGATTGAATTTGGACAGAGAGATTATTAAAAATATGCTCTTCCTTGGAGAAAATGAATCAAAATGTCTTTTGCTAATCCTTCTGAGCACATGAAGTCAATGTTCATAAGCCAGAACTTGTACTGTATGATTTTTATAATCAATCACAACTAATCTGGAAGATAAGTTGAAAAAGCAATGGGGAAATCAGTCACTGTACCAAAAAGCTTAAGCTAAGCACTTCTGGATATTTCTGTTTCCTCAGATATCTTGGTGGCTTCCAAAAGAGACTATGGTAGTAAACAATGAATGAATAATAATACTGCAGGACCTAAAATTTCTTCAACTGGAGTCTTTTTTTTATAGATTCTCTGAATTTCACTGGAATGTTTCACAGGAGTTGATTTTTGCCTCTTTTTGATTAAATGTTGAAGAAACTTTGAGAGCAGTTGAAATATGTTGTTCTAGCATTTGTCTCTATTTCTGATACTTTAATATAAAGTTTAGTGGGGAATTAGGATGTCCTTTGACATTGTCAAGAGAAGGTACATCTGAAATTTCATTTAATTGGAAATTTTTTCTTCCAATTAAATAATGAACTCAAGGATAGTCCTGAAATGTTGGAATTTCCCATGAAACAGACATATTTAGGACTTTGACCACCCCAGAGGAGAAGTGTTTGAATAGAATTTTTCCCATTCATAGCATCATGCAAATATTATTTGACGGTCAGCACGCGTCTGGCACACGAAGGGGATGGAACAGTTCACATCCACTGTGAGGGAGAGTATGGCTGCTTTGCATTACTTATATTTCCTGATAGCACTTCATGGCTTCAGGTGGGTGCTGAGCACAATGATTGCTGGTGGGATGCTGCAGCTGAATGCAGTGCAAACTGAGAAGTAAGCCCTGCTTGTGTGGGCTGAGGAGAATGAGCAAATCCTCTCGCTGTGTTTTTATAAGTCCCTGACATGCTGGAGATAGGATGACAATAGTTTGAAAGAGCTGTGTATTCCAGTGTGTATAGATGTCCTACTGCCTAGTTATGCAGTCAGCAGATAAATTGTTTTATAGTCTGGTTCAGGGTCTGTCAGAGATTGGTCTGATTATCTTACTGAGGGCTGGTGAATTTACCTGTGACCTGATCAGAAATGGGAAGTGTCGCTAATCAGGCTGCAGAGACTTGAGCGAACTGTTTGTTTCTTTGATATTTGCATTGCAAGCTCTGTGTAAGGAAACCCCTTGTGATTTTGAGGAAGAATTTAATTGTATATAACTGCTCAGAAGTCAAGTTAGATAAGCCAAGTGTCAGTTTTCTCAACCAAATATGGAATATTTAAAACTTGCTTTGAATGCTAAAAGATGGCAATCAAATGCAGGAACATGTTTCTGACCCGTGATCAATTTAAAGTCTCATTAAAAAACTAAGCCCACTTCTTAGAAAACCTATCAACTATGGTATTTTTTCTGCTTGTGGTGTTACAGTATGCTAAGCTCTGGAAAAAGTCAAACTTGTGATAATTCTTAATGAATCCAAACAATAGCTATTAGTTGGGAATTCACGCATGCGTTCTGACACTCAGAAGCAGCTCTGACTTGAGGCGCATGGATGTTTATCTTGATGTTTTTAATATCATATGTGGTAGATACTGGCAAGGACGTCCCCTTCCTTAACCCGAAAACATTTAACAGTGATGAAAAGACTTTTGCAAAGGCAGGCATAATTCTTTCCATATTTGTGCTTAGAAAAAGTTCATTGATTATTTTTTGTTTATGGAAGTTGTCTTTGTGGCTGAAAATAATAAAGATATTAACCATAAGCCACTGGTGACTGGTTTACATCATCAGTATCTAAACTTGTAGCACTGGGAATTGCTCTTAATGGCTTGTGAGACTGAGTATTAGAAATGAGAAGAATGTGGTAACAGTGCTGCCTTAAATAGTAGCATATGATAATAGCTTATTCTTCCATGAAACTCTAGATTTTCTCTGTAGGAAAATGTAATGAATGCTCAGCCAAATGTTCTTTAGGATGTGTCTCTTCAATCTCTAATATGAAAAAGTGCAACCTTTCAAAGACTGCTTTTTTTGAGCTTTGTATCCTGAGACCCCTATTTTATCAAGCCAACTGCAAGATCTACTTTGAGAGGGGTACTCTGAATGCATATCACATGGGCATCCTCATGCTAATTTTTTGTGGCAAAACATAAACCAGGAATGTGGGGCTACAGAGCATACATGATGGCAAAGAACATGTTTTATACCCATAGAAATCTGACCTGCTTGCATTATTAAATTCCCATTGATCTTGCTAAAGAAGATAAGCAGTGCTTCCTTACAGCAGTTATTCAAGGTATCTGGAAGCAATTTTTGTGTCCGCTGTTACCACTGCAAAAAGACACAGGAGCATTGCAGTCATCCCTGACATTATATGGCTTGTCTGAGGAAGCGGTATCTGAAGAGATACCATGACTTACAAAAGAAGAATTCCAGAAACCCAATAGGAGCATTAGCATCTCATTTCTATTCCTCCTGAAACAGAATTGGAGGAATATCATTGTAAGCACTTAAAAAACCACTTATATATAAAAATATAAATTCAAAAGACTGGGGAAAAGATGGAATTATTCCCCCAGCATCATGTATTTTTGATTGATATCAGTGTACTTCATACAGCTGGCGCTTGGTGCTCAATTGCTGTGAATTATTCTTGAAGGAACAAGAGAAACTGACTTTTTGATTTTTTTATCTGTCTTGAAGAATAGCAAGAAAGATGGGATATTTGCACATTTAGTGCAAATATCCATAAGCTGGAGGTTACACTAAACTTCAGGAGTTCAGAGCTTGCCACAGAAGGTGAACGTGGGTCCTTCTGGAAGGGAAAGGGACGAAGAGAAATTGGAGCCTCTCAGGAGACCAGATATTTTAATGAGTATTTGATGAACGCCAGAAGGTCACAAAGGAATTTTTTCAGGTTCGTGTGACCCCTGCCTAGAGAATTAAACCTAACGCTTTCAATCTCACCCTCTGACCAAAGGGCAGGCCAAAGTAGATTTGATATAATGTGCTCAAAGCAGAAAGCTACATTCTACATCAACCTCAATTTTGTCGTGAATTGTGGCTACGCCAGTTGCATAGCAAAGCGCAGGGATTTAATCTCTTGGAAGCAAAGTCACTTTGAACTGCAGAGGAACTGGAGACTGGAACTGTGAGAAACATATGAGCTGTTACTCCTCTTTTCTGTATACTTCTATAGTTACCTCATCATGTGTTATGCCAGTGATTTAGCTTATATAGACAAATAGCATAGCTGTCTGCAGTCCAAAACCCCAGCTGCCCCCTGCTAGTTTCCCCTTGAGAAATTGTCATGCTACTTCATCAATACAAATGATTGCGACATACTGAGAATATTGGAGGATAGGAAATGTAGAATGAAATGTAATTTCAAAATACATAGCATGGAGGCTTCTGTACTGGTCCTATTTTTTAATTCCTATTTAATTTCTTTTATTTAAATGAGCTGCTGCAGGAAATTGCCTGTCAGAGGACATTACCCAGAGCTCTTAAGAGGAAGCTGGGTGTGTCTAGATTTGGAAAGGAGCAAATGTTATGCTGAATAGTTAGCAAAAAAGCCACTATCCTCCTCTTTCCATATGAGAGGGGACAGGGAAAGACATTCCACTATGTCTACTGTTGCACTAAATGCTGCATCCTTCAGAGAAACTCCTGCTGGGGTTCATACTTTCCTAGGGTTGCTGGCATGGAGTTCTGCATGTGCATGAATTATTTGGTACCTGGAGATCCCACCAGCACAAGTGCCTCCCACAACCTGTTGCTGCGGTGTAAGCAGAGAGACCACCTCACGAGAACTTGAATCCTGACTGAGATTATTAGGCAATGTTGTAATAGGAATAGTCATCATTTCAGTGATGCCTCTCTCAGCTTTGGAACAAAATGGCTTGGCAGTATGTGCTGCTAGATGAGTGTTAGGGACTTAATACACTCCTATATCCAGTTCTCAAATTTGGTCTGTGGTATTACATAAGCTGTATTGCTAATGTTTCTTCATTTGCTTCCTCTTCTAGTTCTTTCACTTCTTTTGAAGCAGATATTGCAGTTCCACTTTCCTCCACTGGATAAACTCAAGGGTAGACAGAGGTTTCGGCTTACCAAAATGCCTGGGACTGCTGTCAAGGCTCGCTCTGCTGTGCCTGCTCCTCTTTCCTATATATTCCTTGTCAGTGGTGATGGCAGAATTTGGCTTTTCCAAGGAAGTGGCATAGGCCTGTTCTGTCCAGAGGGACTGCATGGCTGGAAGATTGAGGGAGGAATGTACTCCGACTGATGCATAGCTCCTTCCACAGAACCATGGCATTACTTTGGCACAGCCATGCTCTGCTCTAGTTGGCTTCTAGCTGTGGTTCTGCCGTTGCACCACACAGGCTGACATGGTGAGATGCAGGGCACTAGAGATCTCATTTTAAACAACTTTGTTCACTACTGCGAGTAGCACCTGCACAGCACCTGCAGGCTCAGGACATGGCACAAAGATGCAACTGGTTAATCTGCTCTGAGCTGAGACAGCGCAGCTCTGCCCTCTCCATGTAATAGCAATAGGAGCATGAAAACAGAGGCTGGGTGCTCTTGTACCTCCCATTTTTCACCATCTTGCTCTTCTTAGTGCTATGTCTGCTGAGGTATCTGGCAAGTCTTGTCTTCCAGTCTTTTGGCATGCACCCTGCTGCCTGTTTCCTCTATGTCCCCTACAGTGTCATAGCTTCTTCCTGCCTTCCGCAGTCCTTCCTTGCCGTCTTTCAGCTCTCCAATCTTGCCTTGCTCTCTTGCTGTGAGTGAAGCGGCACGCTGGTAGCCTCATGTGAGCTGCCTGGCACAGCCGGTCTGTCAGTGGGAGGTCTCACCCCTTGATAGGGATCAGACCAAGATGGAGAACTCTTGGGTTCCTTTCTTGGCTCTGCCAGACACTGCCTGCATGATGTTATGCAATTGCTGAGAGCCAAGTCTACATTGGACTGAAGGTGTAAATGATGGGGGACTTACTAACGGTGTAAATATGAGCTGAATATCTGAATACCGCTATGGACCTAAGCTGGATCTATGTGGATCTCTTCAGTACCTTGTTTCCCATCTTTAAAAAGGGAGCAATACTCCTTTTGCTTTCTATCATTCTGGTTTTTACCTGTTTGGAACTAAAGCCCCTTATCATACAGAAACAGAGGCTGTGTCCTTTGTATAGGCATGCAGTATGGCCTGAACTGGTTAGAGCTTCTTGGGTCTGGAGAAGATAGAAGGATACGTATGACAATAAGATACAGCGTGAATAGGCTGCAAAGTGGTGACTGTATTCAAGCTTTCCCCCTCATGTGTGCTGCATGGATAAAATGGGGACAGTAACAGATTCACTGTTTGAGGCAAATACCAGCAGAATCGGGTATTCTAGCCAGCAGCGTGCCAACTCTCTCCACTTCATTGTGTTGAGTAAGCACAGCCTTCGGTTGCCTGAGGTGCCTTTCTCTCTCCATGACTTGCCATCCCTAGGGACATGGCTGTGGAGAAGCAGCTGCAAATGTTGAATTCTGTTACAGTAACCAGAGCTGCACAGGCATCCTAAGCAAAGATCAAAAGTACTGTTTGCAAACATGAGCATCTGTGGGATTTACATGGACTTTGCCCACTAAAGTTGAATTTTTCATTTGAACCTAAGCTAATGACCGAGACCTAAGCTCTGCTCATTGCCTGGGTCAAACTACTGAAGCTGGATAGTTTACTAGCATCAGAACACAAAGGAGTCTCGTTCTCACATTGCTCTAACAATAGGATACGTCAGAGAACATTGATTTGATTAGACTGACACTTGGTTTACCCTAGTCTAAGTGAGAGGAGAATCAAGGCCAAGGAATATGGCTCACCCTCAAAATGCCTGTGCCAGCAGCAGTGCAATTTGTAACCTGGTTGCAAAAGTAGATGATGGCACCATCTTTTCTGCCTGGAAAACAACACTCAAAATAAAGCTACATTTACAAAGAAGGAGCATGTACACTGCAATTATTTTGAGCAAATGCACTGATTTTTCTCAAACCAAGGCAAATTGAGAATGTGCGCAAATTTTCTGAGTGCTACTAATTTCATTGTGTGTAATTTCTAATGGCTGGCAAAGGAAAACAGGGGTGTCTGGAAAAAATACACATCTGCTGTTCATAGTTTGTACTCTGTGTGAGAGAAGTGGGCATGCACTTCAGGAAAAGGGGTGTCCCTGAGGGCAGAGTTCACTTACCATATGTTAACCTGCAGAAAAAGTGTATAAAAGTTCTACTTTCCAAAGAAATCCACAGGAGCTCTTTTTGCTTTTCTACTAGTGAGTAAAGGTGCTGTGAAGTCTCTGTTCTTTGGGGGGCACTGTGTACTTGTAGCTAAGCTTAGTTTTGTAGCGGAAAAGTGCAGGTATTCTGTTTTCTTTGGAACATGGACCACTGTGTTTGTTTTGCTTTTAGTAAGGTCAAGTCACTGCGCCCATGATGAATTCTTGCTTATTGTGGGTAAAATGTCTTTTTCCAGCAGATTTTGGGATCACTTTTTGGTTTGATTATTCTTTTTAGTATATAAATGTGCTTTGCATATATTTAGCTGGCTAAACCAAGATAAATAAAATACCACGTTTAGCAGAAATGGGCAGATATGCCACACCAAAATGAATGGTAATGATACATAATTATATACTTTTTTTGTTTCTTTAATCCAAACTGAGGGAGTGCTGCTCTTGGAAACATTGGGCTGATCCCTACTCTCAGGGTGCTAGGTAAGACTCTTCCCCATAGCAGTGAGGGTCTCTTTCCCAATACCTTTATGCAAGCTGAAACTGGTACCATCTTCTGCCCTGTATTCCTTGCTTGGTTATGATGGTGTGGACTGATGCATGGTGTGCTTTGATTCCTGCACCTTTAACAGGATCCATTTTTTCATTGCTTTCATTAGCACCCAGAAGACTCATAATGCCTTTCAGGAAGGAAAGAGAACACAGTCCTTGCCACTCATGGGGGATTTGTGGCACTTTGAGTGGGAGGCTCGGTGCCTTGGGTTTCCTGTTTGTTAGTGCAGCTCTTCTGGATGTGCTAAACATCCACCATGTGAATAGGCCGTTGGAGGGTTCTCTCTCTTCTGCTGGATATACATGAGTCCTAGGGAGACTGAGACTGGTGTCTGTGTTAAAGACCTGCATCCCTCTTGGTATCTACATTCTAGCTGTTATTAAGCTGCACTAACTTTTTATTTCCAGCTGACTGATGTTGTACTGCACACAGCCCTGTGTTTGAAGAGACGCTCATATTTCTCTGCTCTCTTTTGTGGTAGCTTTGACACCCTCTAGAGTGCACTGGTGGCTTTGAAGTCCTGTGGATTGTGCTGTTCCAGGCCAAAAGATATTGCCTGAAGCAGCCTGTGTAAAACTTTCCTAAAAAGTTACCTCTGCCTCTCTAACATAGAAGCTTGTGTGTGCCCTGGAGGTAATCGTAAGGATGACCAAATCTGCTCGTGGTGTGTGGGCTTCTCCCTTGTGCACTTCGAAGCAACTCCCCAGACAGACCTGCCAGCTGGGTGGCTCGCTCACAAATCCAAGCTCACTCACCTTCCTGTCAGACATGCACAGCTGTGAGTACCACCATCTGGGCTGTACTCTCTGTATATAAGATTAGGCTGATTTCAGATGAGCTGTGGAAACGGCATAGCCATAGCATCATTTAGAAATCGTCTGCTGGGGCAGGGGGAACCCACGCTGTGCTCTTGTCTGTTATGAGGGTGTATGAGAAAATGTGCAGAGCCAAACCATATTTCTCCTCTGGCCTGGAGCAAGAGAGGAGGTGTGAGCTACCCCAGGGTGCATGGCACATTTCCTGCCCATTGCTCTATTGTACTAAGGGAGTTAAAAAGCAAAGTCTGCTGGAGAGTGTGCCCCTACCTATCGTCCTCTGTCTGACCAGGGTACAGAGGGCAGAGAGCATAAGTCTAAGTTCATGTCCCATCTCCTCAGCTGCTCCTAGTGCTGACTTTTCTCTGCATATGCTTCTCATCTGACCCATTTCCTAGGGCAGTTGTCTTTTGCAGGCCAATGGAGGCTTAGTCCTCCCTTTCTGTCCATGAAAGCAACACAGGTCTCACCTAGCCTGGTATATGCAACAGGGCTTCCTGCAAGATCTTGTTAGTCTGGGCATCTTGTGTAATCTTGCAACAGTTCCCCTCATCTTCGATCATGATGTTCGACTTGGAGAGTGCTTATATTCTGGAAGCGCTGAAGGTGAAGAATGATGCAGTTGTGCCTGGTATTTCAGGGGTGCTTGGAGATATTCAACAGTTTGTCAAATGCTCCAACATACAGTGAGGAGCAGGAAAGGTTTGTTTAATGTTGCCAGGGAAGGGAGTCCTATCTCTCATCTCCAGACATCTTTTAATGCCTCCTTTACCTCCCTAGAGGGTTTACGGGGTAGGACCAAGGCTCTGCCCCTGCCATATGCAGCTACGTGACCCTCCAGGGGTATATTTTGTCACTGGAAGTGTTAAAACTCCCTTTCTTCACTGTCCTGGTCAGAAACAAAGAATGGCAGACTTACTTAAAATAGTTGTACTGCATAGCTGTGAACAGTGCTGTGAAGGGGACACAAATGTGACAGATTAAAATTGGTGCCAGTTGGGTCTGAGGGCATTTGCTAGAGTGAAAGCAGTGTTCAGCTGTAGCTGTGGCTGCCAGACTCAACGGATATTGACCCTTACTGCTGACAGGATTATAACCTTTTGTATCTCTGACCCATGCCAGCACTCCAGCATGTCACACCTTTGTTACTGGTACCAGGATTGAAGATGAAGACTGCTTTCTTGTTGGCAGGGCTGAGTGACACATCTTCATTACCCTGGTGCAGGAGGAAGCCTGCCTTTTTGTTGGTCTCTGCACTAGGGAATAGGGTTGGTTATTCCTAGCACAGACATCCTTGCTACTGCAGTTGTCCTAGGCAGGGTTTTGGTCTCCCAAGCTAAACACAGAGCATCTGTGCTAGTTGCAGGGCAGAAGTTCCTTTCTAACCATTTGAATTTTTATGCTGTCGAGCACTGGGACAGTGTGGCCCACTGTTAGCTGTGGAGACCACCAAAAAATTAAATTCTGGAGGTGTGAGGCAAGGGCCAAACTGCTTGGGTACAGATGGGAAAAATCACCTTCATGGTGTATTTGATGCTCTATATGCCTCTTGCTGTATTGTGGGGATGTGTAGGGGTGGGAAACATATTTCCTCTTTGTTTCTGAAATAGCAGCTGAAGACATTGCAGTGACAGTGGTGGGAGACTCAGTGCTACTCAGTAATGGCCACGTGCACCATGCCAAATAAAGAGAAGAAAAATAATTTGGGGAAGCTCTAATAAAAAGCTACTTCATTTTGAAAAGCAAAAGATTATCCCTCCCCAAATAGTTTTTCCAGGCAGGGAGCACAGCTCTGCCATTGCAACTGCTTTGGGAAGAAGGCACTCGGAGGACTGGGACAGTAATAATCCAAGTGGCCCCTTTGGCCACCGCTGCCTGCTGAGTCTTGAGGGCCTTCTAGTTCCAAAATGCAAGTTCTTCAAAGTGACTGTACACAGCAACCAGACCTGCCTCCCAGGGAATGATTTATAGCGTACTTTCTAGACTACAGACTTATCTCAGTTTTAGATTGTAAATTTTGTAGGAAAAATTGATAAACCTGTGAGAGCCACAGTCTCAACAGATTTCCAGGTACTTCTGACATGATTCTTCTGAGGGAGTGACCACAGGTTTAGCGTATTCTTGGAGACCTAACAGCCCAGCACGTACAAGCAGTTTGGCTCTTATCGCAAGCAGTCCCACCCTTGCCCCAAGTTATCGAGCTCAAGAACTTAGCAGTGAGCACTTGCAGGGCCCTTACTTACCATGATAAGGTATCGATATTAAAATTTTGCTTGGTTTGGGGGTTTAATTTCTGCATATACTATTTTTTCTAGGGTTTACATGTCCGATCGTAAACCAGGAGTTGGATTATTCAGCTCCCAAAAAGGATTTTAGCACTGTGCTATGACAGTCTCTGATGGTTAAAGCAAAGGGGATAGAAAGGTGTGGCTAGAGTGGCAACCCTGGTGATGAGAGCAAGGACTACCATGATAGTTCCCTAAAGTCCTACAATCATGGATTTAGGCATAATATAACTATACATTTACAGTAGGCATTTGCAAGTGACTTCTGGTCATAGGATGCAAAGGGACACCAACTAGAATTTAACTCTGCGTTCTCTATAGCTCAGGTTTCCAGTAGTATCTCCAGGAAAACTGTTTTCTGCACCAGTTCATAGTCTTTGAGGTTTCAAGTCATGGAATTCAAAAGTTTCTGTAAGTGAAATTCAGCTCAGCAAAAAGGATGCAAACTTTACTTTTCATTATGTCATTTCCCCAAAGCAAAATTGGTAAGTTTGCAGAATTTTAATGGAAAAGTGACTTGGAACACAAAAGTTTAGGATGCTTTGACGAAGGAGCATCAAACTCAAGGTTAAGCCTCTCTCTAAAAAACCCAGCAGCTTTCAGCTTTAGGTAGTGTATACCTGCTAGCTCCCTGTTGCAGCGGACACTGAGATTGCACGGACCAATGGCTGTGCTGGAACAAGAAGCTGAGAGTATTTCTAACATTCAGTTTTCTATTCTGTCCATCAGCATCCTTAAATCCTGTTTACTTCTGAACCTTGATTCTTCAATCTTTTATGTTCTGAAAATCTAGTGGATGGCAAGATCCAGTAGAGATTTGTAATTTCTTCCTAAATAATGTCATACCTCTTTTTATTTGGCCATTGATACATAGGCTAATAATTTCTGTAGTTAATGGAATGACTGAGAACAAGGATTTTGTTCTCCCTTGTCTAGTTAAACCTTCAAAACAAAGTTACATTTATGCTGTATGTATTACCTTTAATATTTAAAAGCATCACAGCCACATCATGGGAGATGTCTGATATTAGAAGAAGTTTCTAAAGGGTTGTTAAAATAAATAAAAAAAGATGCCTTCCAAAACCAAACACCACATTTTACTTCGTCTAACAAAGCTGTGAAACTTAAAATGAATAATTATGATTGATTGCTGTAAATCTGCATAGATTTGGTGCTCTGATATTTTTTTGTTATAAAGATTAGTTTACTGTCTGTGGACCGAATCTTTCTTGCATGACATGTGACTAAATGTGTGGGACCCACTGGTTAGAAAAAAAGACCCAGAAAGGCATTAAAATAGTTTAGCCCACTCAGCTGCAAAGTCATCTTATACATTTTCCCCCTAACTGGTTTTGTGTATATTATTGTCAAATATGAGTCTGCAGAATATCTCCTGGACTGAAATCCTCTCCCTTCAGAGCAGTCAGCAGTTCTTCTGCGGCTTTGCTTAGTGGCTGGTACATGCGCATGTTAGGATCTATGTACTGTGCTGTTTTCCTAGGCAATAAACTAATTGGGTGTGAAAATAAATATGAAAATTATGTAGCTCATTTGTTTCCAGCATCAGTCTGCAACAGTTCTTTTTTTTTTAAGCTGCCTGCATAATTTGGGAAGTTGACAATAGTGGGCGATCACTAAAGCCAAACAATGAACCAAAAGAAGATAAAAATTAATCTAAGCTTACTTTATGGTATTCGAAGACAGTGGAAACTATTGGTCATAATACGTTGATGTAAGGCTATCCTCATAGTAAATGAACCAGTTTTAATGTCTAGATAAATAGCTGTATACCTATAAACTAAACCTGTGTATCTGACTAGTCCAACTTGCTAAGGATCATCATCAAAGATTGAATCCTTTCAAAAGTTATTTTTCAGAACATGGATATTCTATATGTAACTTCTGTTGTACTATTTGAAATGGAAACGGGCTGCAAAGCCTGCCAACTCATCTTTCATGTGCCTTTCCTACTAGTGTGTCTCTCTTTCTGCAGAATCAAGCTTGCACAGCAGGACATTTCTGTTCCCTTTTACATGTGGTCCTCGTTAAAAAAAATACAATGAAGTTTAGCTGTGGTGAAATTATTTATTTTGATTTTTTTTAACTGGTGCGAAAAGTAAATATGTTTACTGTCTCCCTTTGCATTCAGTGTATTTCCTTTTTTAAGCTCCATTTGTGTTCAACGAGACAGCCTCTTTCTCCAAGATTAACATTTCTTATGATTGTTCCTGACAGAGGATTTACTTTCAGAGGCCCTGCTAAGGATAACCAAAAAAGGGCATGTAGCAAGTCAGTTTTGGCAGCTTGCACGAATTTTCGGAGCTTTTTAGGTCTTGGTTTTCTGATGAGTGGCTTCCTGAGCATGCCTAGGGAATGACAGGCATCTCTGCAGGCAGGCTGAACCCACCTTGGCTTGTGCGTAGTCATTGGCTGCCGATTAGAATAAATTGAGGACAATGCATACCGCTGCCTGCCAATTGTAAACATAAGGGATATGTATTCACTTAGCATTGACTTTTGGGAGGGGCCAAGGAAAAGCTGTAGTTTTATTGAATAGGGCTGTGTGTGAGGCTGCTGGTGTGCCTTTCTTGCTGTGCTCCTGCCCAAGCAGCCAGTTATTCATTTCCTTCCTACTAGTTGAAAACGTTTCAGCCAGAGGTAAGGACTTAAGATATATATTTGTTTGGGAGTGAGCTGGTCTGACTGCATTTGCGTTATGGCTAGAGATTAAGCAGCATGCGAAATCTAACGAGCTGTGGAAATAGTGTGAAAGTGTCGGATGTTATTTTTTCTCCCCTCTTCTCTCTTTGCCCCCCCCTTTCCAGATGTTTGTGGTGAACTAAGGGAGATATCTGTGCCGGGTGGGTGGAAGGGGTGCATGATTGCCTGCCTGGTGGACCCTAACGAGGAGGTGCGGGGGCAAGGTTTTGGGTGCAGGGCAGGATCTGTGCTGGTCCCACTCCCTTTGAGATCCCGCAGCGGGCTTCTTAGTAGAGCAGTAACCTATATGCCCTTTCTTCTTTTTTTCTTTTAAATGAAAAAGTTTTTATTGTGGTAATGGCTAGTGAATTGCTTTTAATTTTGCAACTTAATACCTGGGCTTTCAGGCTAGCCTGACTGTAAAGGCAGTCTCCTGGTGTAACTGATACAGCTACAGTAAAACTCTGGTTAACGTAACTGATCTGATACTTGCTGAAGCAGATGTCTGTCATGGCAGCCTTTCATAGAAGTATTGTTGACAATAGATGGCATCCGTTTTTGTTTTCAGCCTTCAACATGTGCAGCAGCGTATTGCCAGAATGTTTCTTGTGAAGTTGTCTTTCCTGTTAAAAGCGGGAGGAAAAATGCACTTGGGTGGGACTGGAGCTCTTAAAAGGCTGGGTTGGTGTTTGTGTCAGCCGGAGTGCTGCTGGGGAGAGCCAGCGAGCAGGCTGTCCGTCCCAGTTCTGACATGCTTGGACAGTTTGAAAGCGTGCAAGGCTGGCTACTGATAGCATGATATTCTGCATAGCAGGGAATTTCTCCAGAGAAGGAGCTGGGAAAATGAAGGGAGGGATGAAATTAGCTGCAGAGGAATACTAGGGAGCAGCAGACATTGACCAAGCTACCAACCTTTGGACAGACCTGCAGCAATAAAATTGATTTTTCTCAAGTATCTTATATTGTTTGGAAGAATGGGCAAGATAACTGTTTTAAAAGGGCTTTGTGGAGTAATTCTTTTCAGAGGAGTATTTATTTTCAGAGTATGCAGTTTTTATGCAATTTTGCCTAGCTGAGAAGGTTTCTTTTGCTGAAAGGCGTACAGGAGAACAGTTTGTGAAAATAACACATTCCCTCCTTGGCAGGAGCTCAAAGAAAATAGGGAGGCAGAGTTTCTTTTGTGGGAACTGTGTATTTATTATAATTTGTCTATTTTAGATATCATACTGTGAATGATTGTGCTTGTATGATTTGCCATCAAAGAGCCCTGGGACCCTGCCTCTCTTCTTTCTCTGTCTAATTGAATGTAGTAGTAGGTTCTCTGTGAGCATATGCATCTGCAGACAAGTTTCAGACCTTTTTTTCCTGCCATGGAGAGAGAGGATGGGATTCTAAAACTACATGCACCCAAACGAACAAAATGGACTGTTTTAACATAAATTACAAATGGAGCGATGCTTCAAGGAAGTAAGAGGTCCGTTTGTTTAATTAAATTGCATTTAAAGTAAAGTGAGGATGAACTCTTCTCAATATATTTGAAGACAGAATAAGTCTGCCTTTCCTTGGGAGGCTTTTTTGATAGGCAAGTATCTTAGTCAATAAAACCTGCACAAGTTATTTTAATATTTAAATCATGGCAGGGGAGAAACACTAGATAAGATGCTTGTGAACAAGAGACTAAATTGAAATAATTTATTTCCTGAAAACTCCTCTTTGTTGCAGCATGCAATATGACAACAGGATCAATTCCACAGCCTTCATTCACAGGATTAGTCTTGGTGAAATCAATACCATTATTAATGAATGCAGAATCTGATGCAAGGGGAGTCCTGTATACTCTGAATATGCTTAGACAGTGAGTGATGTAAGCATGTATTAGGAGAATAAGGGGTTTTCCACAATTGCTATTTCATATATTCACGGTGTTATTCTGACATGGAGCAGCCTGAGAAAGGGGTTAGCTTCCTTTGTGCTTTTATTTCTTGGCCAACACCGATATACAATGCAATAGTGACACTGAAGAGGGGCTGTAAGTTCCTCTGGCTGGCATTAGAGGGGAAATTAAAGTGCATTAAGATGAGAAGATTTCTTGTTCCCCAAAGGGGCCATATGTGGCATGGAGGCATCTTGGTCGGCATCTGTTTGGATCCATATTGGGTTAGGGCACAGTGCTACTTATTCTGGGTGGTGAGACCAGAAAGATAGGTCAAGGCTTTTCTGCTGGCTGCCTGCTGGGAGGTGGCTTCTGTCGTATGAAGAGAAAGATGCCGGGGAGGATCTTTCAAGAGCCTGGCTAGAAGTCCTCCTTGTTTCACCCTTCCCTGCATGCAGCTGGAGCAGCCCTGCCTATGGGGGGTGATCTTTTCATTGCAGAAGAGTGAGAGCCTGCAGGATTTCTTTCCATTTCAAATAGGATTTGAATGCCCTGGGACTGTTTAAAATACTCTTTCTCAGTATGTCCTTACATGAGACCTATTCTGTCGACTGCCTGAGTTTTCATTTGTATTAAAGATCAGTGGAGTTGTTAACCCCTATCTGCCAAGGCTCAACTTAGTATATTTGATCGCTGTGTGTGAACGAAGATGGATGGGAAAACATCTATGCCCAAGAAAGAGAGGGCCAAGAGAGCAGCATTAGCTGTCCATCTGAAGTGCTTGTCTGGACTCTCCTTGGCATTGGAGAAAGCACCAAAAAAGGTAACAGGGCAGAATGGAAAGTGCAATCCTGTGAACCTTTCATTGCCTTTGAGAGGCGCTTTATGGGGAGTTTTCAGGATTGGGCTCCAGATGTACAAAGCCTGGGGCAAACAGGCCTGTGACTGCAAAGAGTGGGAGTCTATCTTCAAAGCAAGTTTTCATTCTTTAAAAATTGTCTCTTCTTAGTAACTACCCCCTGGCAGCTTGTAACAAGAAAGCTGCTTCTTTATTAGGGCTCTCACCTTCAGAAACGTGCATGTGCAGGGGCTGGTTTGCTGTTTTTGTTCATAGCTCCTGGGTGGTTTAAAGCCCCATGACCTGGTGAGAACAGATTTTAGGGGCAACTGTACTGGAAACAAGTCACCTACCTAAGTGTTGGCACTCACTATTCAGGCACGGGTGCTTGCTGGGAAGCTCTAGCTGTGGCATGCCTCCAAATGGTTTGTGGAGGATTTGGCTAAGGCTGAAATTTGACTTAAAGGCATTTGAAGATCAGATTAGATCTGACCTTTCTGGATGAAACACTGAGGTCATAGGACAGTTGAACTATGTAACAATTTCTTTTTGTCTCTCCTGATGCTTTTGAACAGTTCAGCTATCCAGTGGGGAGGGACCTCAGTACCTTGTAATTTGGGATCCCTCCCACCCCTGGGGGAGCTTGCTCCTACTTTTCTTGAAACGGATTTGATTAGCCAAAAAGGTTAGGGCATGTAGCACTGTTACTTAGCTGCTAGCCCTGGTATGTTAGCTTGTATGGTTTACATCCTGCGTAAGAAAGTGCTTCATCTGATGTGTTTTTTCTTTGGAACTGTGCTTATAAATGGTGCTGGCTGGCAGCTTGGCTGCCAAGCAGATACCAGCAGTGTGATCCCTACCGTGTCGCTGTCCCTGAGCATCACTAACTGGCCCTGCAAGGAATACAGCCTCCTGGACTTTCTCACTTGCAAACCTCCTGGCTACTTCTTTGTCTTGGAGCAACTGCTGTGTATCCAGCTACAGCAATGCCCAGGCTTGCTGGGCTCCCCAGCAGTGAGGTGGGTGGGCTCTGAGCTGAGGCACCCACCATCCTCCACCTATGGTCAGAAACCGCTAACTGATGCCTCTTTTTCTTGAGAGGGGAAAACTGTGAAGCACAGGGGTACCTCTTGATCAGAAGACCCTGCCTGTAGCAGTGTTTATGTGACTTCGGGTTGAAGCCAGAAGAGATGCCCATGGGGACTGTCCTGCTGGCTTGCAGCTGGGACAGGAGCAAACAACTGAGGGAGTGGGGGGAACAGAGAAAGGGAAAAGGCAGCCGTATCTTAAGCCACTGGAGTAATTTCTCCTTTGAATTTTTTCCTGTGGTCATAAATACCTGGTGAGTCACTTAATGGCTGTGTGTCTGTTTCTGTATCTCTAAGTAAAGGATAATCTGTGCCTTTTTATATTTAGCCCATAAGGCTGCTGGGGCTTAATTCATTGTGTTTTTTATAAAGAGTTTGTAATACCAAAATGCCAAGTTTAAGCACTGGCTATAAAACCTTACTTTTGACTGACTTCCAAGAAGAACATACACTGTTGTTTGTTCACACAGATATGTATTCTACGAGAAAGTAACTACTTCTAGATTGTATAAAACCACTGAAGCCCAGCGAATGAGGTGGAAGATGGGCCAAGCTCAGTAGTGACTCTGCGCTGACATATCTGGAGCGAATTTCTTGGGCGCTTGCAGATTTAACTATGCTTGCTGCATCTGAGACAGAGCCTTCTTGTGAAGTTGTCATGCATGTGCAAAAAAGGTGGGATGATGGCTTCTGCTTCCAGACCTGCTGTAGTGTCATAAGCTTGGAAGAGAAACTACTAACCAAGCTGCTGACACTTATCTGCTGGTCCAGTTCCATGTTGATGAGAGCATTTGAAATTGTAACTCCTGGGGCCAGGCCAGGCTGCAGTGGGGAAAATATTAGGGAAATATTTCAGGCAATGGAAACAACATTACATGTTTCCACACCCTCTTGTTTACAGAATACAAATAAAGAGCATTCCTCTTGAGACTAGCTGTGGAGGGTGTGCAGCAAAGTGGAACCCACCCGTTTGCACATTTTCTGGTTTATGTCCTTAAATGGCAAAAAAAAAATCTTTGGAATTTAGCTCATAGAAGGGTTATAAATAGGTTGTGGAGATAAAGTTCTGCTGTAAATGCTCTGGTTTTGGATCTATTTGGAAGAGTAACTCTGTAGGCCAACAAATATGAAAAAAGGGGGGTATCGCTAAATGCCGGAAGACAATTTCATTGCACATAGATGTGCGTGTGTGTGCATGCACGCCCCTCTCCACCTGCACTGACCTTTGCAATCTTCCCTTAAGTATGTGGAGATCTAAGGGGCATGGAAATCGCTGTGTGCACTTCTAAAAGTTAAATAACTTGGGATGAGGGAGAATTAGCATTCATGATTCATCGAATTGCTGAGGCAGCCTGAACCTATGACAGCTCTGTAAACAAAGGTCCTGAGATTTGTTGGCAGCTTGTCTTATGTCCTTCTCTGAAGCAGCTGGCTCTGGCTAGGGAGAAGCCTTGCGGGGCTGGACGGACCCTGGCCAAGCGAGCACAGGAGCAGTGGTTCCTGTGCTCCTTCAGAAGTCAAGGTTTAGTCCTGCAGAGTCCTGCCAGTCAAATTCCAGTCATCTTCAAAGGGAGCTCTGCCCAAGTGAAGGAGTCTGTGATCAGGCCCTTGTTTGTTTCTTATTTGCAAGGCTTTGATGTTCCCCTTGTCTTTCTGACTGCTACAGGGCATTTTACTACCGTTTTCCCACTTCATTCTTTTCTTTGACAGTGAGCTCTCTAATGGTGAAATGGTCCTCCTCCCTTCCCAATTTTTTTTGAGCCACAGTGTTCACCCTGGTAAAATCTCCCTCTCATCCCAGAAGCCAAGGCAGGGCCGCCTTCAATTTCTCACCATTTCAGAGGACCTAGCAGTTCTTGTTTGATAGCCCAGATCATCACTTTCTAATAAAAGATATGTTGTAGAGGACAATTTCTGCTTAGTGTTCTGGGATCAGCTGCAGATGGAGCAAAGGCTAAGAACTTTGTCTGCATCTTCCTAATGACCTAGTGATAACCTGCTTTCGGCGATTTCAAAAGCTATTGAGCCAGGGGAGGATTTGGCTTTACTCTGGCCTAGTTAAAGCTCATAGATTTGGAAAAGAAATTCCTAGACCTTGGCTATAGTGTTTGGAAATGGGAGCGGGTTGGGTTAGCTCTGAGATCTGGGGAAGAGTCTGGTCAGCTCTCATTTACCTGTATAACTTAACCTTCTGGTGCTGCAGGATGCCTCCAGTCAGCATCCTTCGTGGGAGGCTTTGGAGTGCTGCACCCTTGGGTCCTCTGAGAGGAGGGAGTTTGCTGCTTTGTGTGGCTTTGGGAACAGCTTAGCCCCATAGACACAGCCACACCCCTGCTATGAAAATGAGGAGTTTCGTTCAGATGTCTGATAAGCCACAGCTGTTGCTTTGCCACTTCAAACAAAACTTGGATTATGAAGACTGAAGTGCAGTATTTTAATTGCTGTAAATATGAACAAGAGTGTTTAGGCAATCCAGATGATACTGAGCCAAGCATTTCTGTGGCTAATGTATATTACACTGACAAAAGCAGGCCAGCTGAGAATTTCCCTGCCTCTCTCCCAGTAACTTAAAACATCAATTGTCTGTTTTCTGCTGCATTGGTGAAAATGAGGGAGAAGTTTTAACCTGGGCATCAGTTGGCCTAACTCTGATCTTGCTTGCAGCAGCTGTACAGTGATGTAAACCACATTGTTAGTCTAAAAAAAAAAAAAATACTGGGTCTGATCTCAGTTATCTTAGTGCAAATTTATTTGATTTCCTTGAGGTACTGAGAATTCATAGTGGGTTCCTTTGTTTAGATCCTTGCTGTCAGAAGCTGGCCGTTTTTGTTTGGCTTTCTACACACCCCCTAAAGGACAACGGCAGCAGGAAATTGGGTCAAAATCCCAGTAACGAGCATTCACTAGGAAATGATATTTCATACAAGAGAGGTCACTGCAAACCCAGAAAGCCAGTAAAATTCCACTGCTCGTTTGCTCCCTGGTGATTAAAAGGCCCTGCCATATATGGGAAAGGTCTGAGCTTCATTCACTCCAACCACAATAGTAAATAGCTTATTCACTGGACACAGCGTGCAATCAAGGAGCAATGCCTTATGACAATAAAAAAGAAAAGCAGTGACTTTTGCTTGCAGTTTGTTTGCAGCTTTCTCTGCTGTGTGTTATTAAAAGCTCTGTAACTATTCTTTTTTTGTTCCTTTATTTAGAGCTTTTTAAACTGCAGTCAGTTTGGTTTGCCACTTAACCCTCCCCCATAAAACCAGACACACCAGCATATTTCCTCTTCTTCCCCCTATACAACCCAGACAAGAAAAAGACATTTCCTCTACCAGTATATATAAATGTAGCTCCTCTGTCTTTAGTGCAACTACTGTGGATTTATGACTAAAGCTGGGATTAACAGACAAAATCTTATTCTCACGAGGTATAAAGCACTAACTTTAACAAAAGCAAAGATTAAATGCCAGTATTTCAGATAGTGATGGACCATGGGAGTGAAGCACGTAGGAAATGTATGTGTATGTATGAGTAGGGATGGGTTTTGGGGGAGGAAGGGAGCAACGTGCTTCAGATAGGAGTTGCAGAAGGGGTCCCCAGTGCTCCACATACCCTTCAGGGATTTTACTTCCACTGCATCAGTTTCTGAAGTGAAACCCTACACAGATGACATGAAGATATGAAGTTATTGGAGCACAGTTGTGTTTACATTCTTGCTCTTCAGTTTATTTTGTTTAGGGGTCAGTACTCTCTCCCCCATCAAAATCATAGGGGTGAAGTAGTCAGTCTAGTTGTATTTTGTTTCATAAGGAGAAAGACAGTTAAGTGACTGCAGCAATGGAGCTACAGAAGGTTCTCTGCTTTCTGGAGATTTTCTGGAGTTTTTATTGTTTTGTTTGTGTTACATTGAGTACTTTAAAAATATGATGTTTGTGTCATATTGGTAGATGTAGCGATTATATCTGGCATCCTACCCCTGTGTAATTTTGATGAAAACCCACATCTTTGTGGCCAGAAGGGGTGATTGATCAGTTTGATCTCCCAGACTATATGCCTCATTGAACACCATCCAGTTACATTTTGGGGCCACTTAAACTGACGCGGTTAAAATTGATGTTGTAGTCACCCACGTGACAGGTAGGCTGGATTTGAAGCCCGTCTTGTGCTCCTCCAAAATGATGATGTCTCCCAGGAAGGACCACAGCTCTGATATAGAGGTGTGGTTCAGCTTCTATTTTCATATATATCTGGGTGCCTCTCCAATTTTCAACAAGTGTAACTGGTAATATGAATTTTTGTCCATGTCAAGAAAGCTGAGTTTCTTGCAGGTGACCTGCCATAGGTTGATAACCGATTTACCTGGCAGGTTAGGCTAGCTATTGACTGGCAGCATTCAAGTGGCTTCTCAGTACCAGAAAATTGCTTTTCGACACGTGGCACTATTTCTGTTTCTAGTGTTAAGGAAAACTGACCTTTCTGTTTAGTAGTCCTTTATGTGTGATACCTCTCCTCAAGGAGGAGAGGAGGGGTTTGGGTTTTTTAATTATTTTGCTAAAGGTGAAACTGACTCCCTTAACTGCATCTTGAAAGTTCAAGATCTTTTAAATCAAGGAGAGGGAGGGGGTAAATTAGGCCTGCTTTGAGATGCTGCTGCTTTTTATCTCTGGACGGTAGTACTTCTGAGGAGATGTCATTTGACCATTATCATGAAGTCGTGCTAAGAGATGCCCACTGAGGAACCCTGATGTGGCCAAAAAGTACTGTCAGGTTGTGACAGCTGGGTAGCGCAATACTAACACATGTGAATACTTCTGTTTTTCAGCTCATGGAAGAATCAGGGATAGCCAATTTGGAGACCAAAATAACTAGGTATCTAATCTCCTTCGTATTTCTTCATTCAGGATTTGGATTGTGAGAAACCTTGCATTATATCATATATCAGCTTCTTAAGTGGCATCTGGAGCCTCTGGAAAAAGTCCTTGAATAATAAGCTCTATGAATGCAATAAATATTATTGCATGGTTGGCAAAAAATATTTCTTCTATGTTCTTCTTTGATCTTCCTGAGCCCAAATGGAAGATGTGAGACTGGTTTGGGTTTTTTGTTTTTCCTCTTAAGAGGAAAGTGTAAATGATGCATGCTTTGGAGTAATTTTTCCCCTGCTTTCCCCTCCTCTAAGTGATTTGTGGCCAAGCTTGGTGTTTGTGCAATCTCATTCTGGCTACCTGTAGAGGAACTTTGTGGACATTCATGGTGTTCAACTCTGCTGCTCCACTCTGGCCACAACTGGGAGTTCCCCTTCCCTTTGTTGAGGTCCTTCGGTAAAGGCTGTCAAAGTTATCATTTTACAAGATAAGTTTTTTGATTTGTGTTAATGTTTTTTAGAACCACACTCCTTCCCTGTTGTGCTGCTTGTGAACTGCCTTAAAGCTTCAGTTCGTTATCTAATAAAGGACTTTGGCCAATAAAGATGTTTATTGCTTCACATGTCCAAGCAAAAAGTTCATTTGTCATTCTTGGACCATCTGCTCTAACCACCCAATTGTTTTTCCAAAATACGCATCTTTTTTTTGCCTGTTCGCTACCTTCTATAATAGATGTGAGCTTCTTTCTTGGAGTCAATATATAGCAAACTTAGTATTAACAAGAGGAGAGGGAGTAATGGTGTGTTTGCCTTCTGTATCAGAGTATCTGATAAAGATCAGTTCATCTTAGTAAAAAATGAAAGGAATTTACTATATGTATAGGAAATATGTTTCATTATAAATGAACAGATTGAAGTGGTGACAGACTGTGAATCTGACTTATATGACAAAATACAGTTATACGGTTCTGAAAGCCTGGAGACTGGTGTGATGAACTGGAAAAAACATTATAATCTGAGTAGGTTATTTCTGTCTCTCCTGTGACCCTTCAAAGCAATGGAAAGTCACTGATGGAAAGGCTGTTGGCATTAGCAGGCATAGAACTGGTTTCATCAATCTTGGTTCAGTGCTTACAGGTCACTGAGGCTGAATTTAAATATTTACATTCAAGGTTTTTCCCTGATTTAGAATTAAATACCAGAAGCTATAGGCATTAAAAAACCAACACCAAAACCAAAGAACCCCACACAAAACCAAACACAAAATTAAAAATGAAAACCTGGGAAAGACATATTAGGTCATCTTGTCCCTTTCCTCTAGGCAGTGCAGGATGATTCCCTAAAGTATATTCACACGTGTTTTGTCCATAAACACCTCTATTTATTAACAAAATGCAATAAGCTGTAGTTTTTCAGTGAGGATTTGGGATAGTTTGCTGCACTTTCTAGTTTTTAGCAAGGGGAAATAGCTATCATTCTAAAATGTGTTTCTTGGCCCATGGATATTGCTCATGTGAATTCAAGCAAAAAAACCCTAATGAATGGAAACTTGTAGAAGAGTTAACAGCAGCTGGTTTTATTATGGACCATGGCTCTGACATGATCTCATGTGGGTTTAATACAAGTGTTACCTCACTGACTTCAATGGAACTGCTTCTCATTTGCAAGGGAGTAAATGAGACCAAAATCAGAGAGACACTTAGGGAGACTCTGGGAAAGGGTTCTAATTTGGGGAAGGTGCTTTACAAACATATGAAATATATGGGCATATCTGCACATTGCAGTAAACATGCCAGGCCATCTGGGAGAAAGGGGCCAAATTCTGCTTTGGATAGCACCTGTGTAAATCCAAAATGAACTGTAGGGGTAATGTGCCAGGGAGGGCCAAAGTAGTATCTATTTTTTCTGAGTGCCAGGCTGAGTTTCTTACTGGATTTCTGATGTTTCCTTGATGAGATGGTTAGGAAATATGGCAGAATACAACTGTTCTGCAGGGAGCTTCAGTTTTTTTGCTGCTTAATTTCAACCATATCAAATTAAAAGAGAAGTTATGTTGACTCTTGTGAAGCCAGCTCAGACAAAAGCACCACATGTGCAGTTATTCTGCCTCGAAACTATCAAAGGAAGCAGTGAAATAAGAAACGTCTATTTCTTGGGTCAAACCTCTCTTTAGAACTGTGCAATATTACATCTTCCTTCAAGTGCAACCTTCAGCTTAGCTAAATCTTGCAAAATTGTAGGAAGGCAGCTGTGCTCTATTGAAAGTGTAGCTTTGGTCTCAAAAAGGGAGAAAAGCTTTAAAACTTCTTGAAATCTAGCAGAGGTGTTATTTAAAAGCAGGATGCCTGGGTGCTACAACAACAGTCTGCAACTGTGAGATGGGTTTTGCTGTTGATTTGGGTATGGGGAAATGCAGTTGAAGACATGACAGGTATCGATTAAGAGTGAAGAAAGTCCAGGAAAAGAGATTTTGTTGTCTTCGTTTCTTGCTTCTTGTCTTCTGATGGGCCTGCTTGCTGCTCTCCTATGCAGCAGCACCTGAGGTACAGGCACATCTGGAACCAGAGTCTGCAGCATCTTCACTGTGAGCTTTGAAATGTTATGGTTTAGGGTTAGAGTTTAACCTAGCTCCCTTGATTGTAGCAGGATTTCTTACCAGTGTAAACATCGTTTTTGGATGCTTTTTGCTTTGCTCAGTCTTTGAAATGGTGATGTTTACAGGTGCATGATGTAAAGGTTCATTGTAATGTGGTTTGCAGTGTGATGCTGTGCACTCCCAGTGACGGAGGGAAAACATTTTAAGACTACGGAATTATATAGTGTTAACTTTCATTTTTACTTTACTTGAGATCTCGAAGGAAAGCAAAATGATGGTAATTAAACTCAATCTGTAGGCCAAAATTGAGGAGGGAAGGCAATAAATTATGGCGAATGTTTTAAATGCCCCTATCTGCTTGTTTAAAAGGGAGCTCTTAGAGTGGGGTTACAGGTCTCCTCTTAGTCTGTTACAGGGTTCTTGCTGTTCAGTATCTGAGCCAAAGCTAATTGTCCACAGAAAAAATGCAGCAGAAGCTAATGTCCTGTGGATCATACAACTGCTAATTATTCCCAGTGGTGATACAGAAATGTGTTCTTACAGAATTGGTCTGAGATCACCAACTTGTTTCATATAGGATGCTGTTCTGCCGTCAGACAGAAATGACTTCTAACTGCAATGCTTTGCCAGATTCACAGTCGTAAGCATGAAGTAGAGGCTCTATTGCTTAGAGGACTGGTGGTGAGATGTTTAGTCCTCTCTAGATCTTCCTCCTAAGCAGATTAAGTGCTGCTGAGAGAGAGAAACTCCAGTGGGAGAGCTCTCATTTGAATACAGCACAGAAAAAGTTTTCTCCTGCTTGCTTCCAGTGTGCTTCTGTCCTAAGAACCCCCCATATTCCTATTTTAGTACTGTCTTTAGCTGAACAGAGCTGCCAAATTCAACCTGACCTGTATATGCTAAATATCGTGCATGTTTTAGGTTCCCTCACTGAGACAAAAATGTCTGAAGTTGTGCAGAAAGTCAATGAAAGAGTTAGGTGCAGAGATCAGGACTTCTGTCTCCTACAGCAAGACACACAGATCTGAACTATGCTGTTATCCCAGAGCATAATATTTGCAAGCCTGCTATTTACTCACCTCTTTTCACATAGCTCCTGGGACTTCCATATTGACTGCAAAGGAAGAGATAAGTAAGCAGGGGAATTCTTGTCTTTGAAGAATGATTAAAATTTAAGAGCAGTTTAAACACATTTAGAGGTGTTAGAGGAGGAAAAAACAAAATTGAATACAGTGTTATCTGCTGAGCATTCTTCTATGTGAAGAGGACCTAAATAGATGTTGTCTAGTAACTTGGATGTCATGAGATGTCATGCCTTTTAATATATGCTGAATTTCCCCTTTGCTATTTAGTTAAGTATAAAGTTGTTATGGAGTGTTATGGTATTGTGTCCAAAGTAGCCTGGACACATTTGATCAGTTTTATTTTTGATCAGTAAAAGTACAGGGTAAGAGATGCTGAACCAAATTGCTGTTGCTGGGAATACTAAGATGGTCTGCATCCATGGAGTTGTATTAGTACCACACTTATTGTATTGGACTGCTTTTAGGAAATTATTTTCTTCATAATTTCCTGGAGGTAGTCTCAGCAAATGGGCAATAGACTCTGTAGACAGTCATGCTGGTTTCAGAGAACAGAGGTGGCACAAAGTTATCTGACCCTAGAACTGGACTTCAGTGCAGTAATGAAAACTGTGGGATGGAGAGATAGCAGAAGCTCAGACAAGATGGTGTTGCATCCATTTTTGCTATGTCTAAAAGTGTCGTGTTCAAGTGACCGTGTCAGAAATGAATAATTGCTGAAACATGTCTGACAGATGGGCAGGAGGCTTCATGGAAATAACTGTGTTCCTCATACAACTTTGGTGCTGCCTGCTGCATAAGCAGCATAAAAGTATCTCTGAAATACCAGAAAGAAAAGGTTTATGTAGCACATGTGACTTTGCATTTATACAGGTGCAACTGGCTTCAACTGAAGGGCCATTTTGATGAGGGATGGAGTGTCTCATTTATCCATTTATATCATTGATATAAATTACATTTTGACATTGACATGAGTGGTAGAAAACAAACACACTCCACTTGTGTTGGTGTTCTCATGTGCATAAAAGACGACCTGTCCTCCTTACCCGTATGCGTTTTCTGTAAGGACATAATGCCCCTATTCAGTATTCATAAAGATGGCAGTGGCTACCTGACTTGGCTGCTCGATGAGAGGCAGTTGCAGAATTCCACCCAGCTGAAATCACTGATTTTTGCAAATGGAAATTGTTTATACATTTTTTTCTGCATTAAAAAGAAATGCAATTAGTGGTTTCCAATGTTTGTGTGGATAGCATCAGCTGAATCTTGTTCCAGTCCATTGCATGCTGTTTTAATGTGACCTACAATACGCATTATGCAAAAAATCTGACTGGGATGCCTGATGTTAGGTGCAGATTCCCAATGCAAACATGAAGCTTTGCCAAGCTGAATTAAGCTCCTTAGGAGATATCAGGAAGGGTTTTGTTGGTTTATTGTTTTGCAAGGAATAGGGATGGAGGAGACTGAATAGAAGTAAGATGATATGCTGCAACTCTAAAGGATTAGATCTTGAATTAGACAGTTGCATTAAATCTAGAGACTTAGGTCAAATTGCTGCCCAATTCAGGGATCCCTGGAAACTCTTTTGAGGAGCCAACTGTGCTCTCAGCAAATTTCTTCCGAACAAGACAAGGGGGTCAATTCAAAACTTTTGGGTATGCCAGCAGTACTAAGAGGGCATCAAATCTCAAAAATGCTCGTTTGTATGAAACTGAGTCACAATGCCATCCTAGATTGCTTCCTCTTACCTGACTGCTTTATTTTGTACAGGTTTTCCTTCAGCTTTATTGATCAGATATTACTCCTGGTTTAATAATATCAGAGCAATATAAAGCTTTTGCACAATTTAAGTAGCTTTTGGGCAATTACACGGTAGCATTTTACTGCTTATTGCATTTGAAACCTGAGCAATCTCAAGCCAGGTTTATGTCTGTTGAAGCTTGTTTAATTCCTGACCACTTGTCATACTACAGAATACAACTCTGGAAGTGATGCAAAAAGAGCAATTGTTTCCCCCTCTCCCTTGGGATTAAAACACGCTATTGTGTTTGCTAGAGTACTAAAGAAAGAGTTTACTAGAGAAAAATGCTTGTTCTGAAAACCCCTAGCACATTATTCAGAGACAATCCATACAGACAGTGAAATACCTTATTAGAGGTGTTGCATATCAGAAGTGGTAGGTACTCTCCTATTTATACTCTGAGGCATGGTTATTTCCAACAGCTTTTCGAAGTAATCATTCCAGTTTTGGGGTGTCTCATGACACATGCACAATAAGATCTGAATTGCCCCACTACAGTGCTTTTAGGAACTTTAAATTGTCATAGTTTGGATCAGAAGTTACTCTCCTAAAAGAGCAGTTCTTTGGCTCTTGTGAGGGTTTTCGTCAATGCTTGTTCAATTCTGTTTCAGCATTTCTTCTCCTTCTAATAGCTGATGCAGACCACCCAAAGAAACATGTGCCTGGCTTTGACTTCTACCCATCTGAGTGTGGTCAGTGCCTTTCCAGTTCCTAGTTGGTAGTTGTGCTCACCACTGGTGACTGAGGGGAACGGCACCTGAAATTTCGTATTGAATGCTGCTTTGCCATCAAGCAGTTCAGTCATTGCTCTGTTGCCAGAAGTGCCAGATTTTGTTAGGAGCCTCAGGCGGTGACTCAGAATAACATTATTGCTTGTGCATAAAACTATATGGATTGAAAAATGCTTCATTTAAAGGAGATCAAAGATTTTGACACTTAGGTAATTGCTGTCTAATTATTATAGCCTTGCTAATGTGACGAGGAAAGACAGAAAGGAATATAAGGTACTTTGAACTAGCAGATAAATATAGCTCCTGTAGTACGTGCCAGCTACAGTATTTCATTTTTTAAAATGTGTGTATGGTCAGCAGCTTTAAGCACTAGATGCTGTCTTTGATTATAACAGTGCTGAACTTTATCTGCAAAATTGAAACCTCTGATTTTCTAGTACATCAGTAAGTGAAACCTAAGCACATGTAATCTGTAAAAATAAATGTAATTACTTTAGCAAATGTATTACAGCTGGCCAGGTTTAACATTAAGATACCTGTTTCTTATAGCTGACTAGTGTCAGAAGACAGAGGTGATGGCTTGAGCTGTGCTATGCAGACAGAATGGAGGAGAAAAATTATTGCCTTGCATTCTTCTGCATGTACATTAAAGTGAATTAAACTGAGTTGCAGTTCTGACCTTTGACACTTCTTCTCACTATTTTCTTCTGTTTAAAGCATCTTGGTGAGAGTAGCTTTTTTTAATTTCAAAAGCTCTGGCAAAATTGTAGTTAAGTGGGCTGCTTCAAAATTAAACACTTGATAAAATCTTCAAGAACACCTAAGGCATCTGAAAGCTGTCACTGATCTCTTCCAAGGTGATAGTGTGCTAGAGCAGGAGATGGGACTCTGTTGTACTCCATTTCTGGTGCTGCTATGGCTTTACTTTAACAGACTTTTTTGACCTTGTCTTGTTTACTTGTCTATAAAACACATATTTCAGATTTCTGTAGTAGCACAGGGTGAAGGGCTGACTGCAGCAAAGCAGTTCAGTGTTAGTCAGTGATTGCTATGGTGATAATGATAAGCTCATTAAGGGCTGTGGAAGATCTCTCTCTGCCTGCATGGGTGTAGCTCTCTTTGTTATTCTCCCAAACAAACTTTGTTGTTTCCAATTGTGGGTAGGACCTTATTCGTCTGCTACAAAAGTGTACTTATTTCCTGATCTTTTGGAAATTTCAATGGCTAGAAATCCTGTTTCTCACAGGAATGTTGTGACTTGAGACTTAATTAGTGTCTACAAAGTGTTTACAGGTCCTTTAATGAAAGGTACCCTGGAAGTAATAAGCACATTGTGATATTCTTAACTGAAGTGATGCCCAGAAGAACCTATGGCTAGATAAGGCTATCATCAGCAGCTAAGCTTTTTCAGTTCCTGCTCTTTGATCTTGCAGGTTTCTAATTACTCCTTTTCAGCAGTTTTAAATTCCCCTTTGCAAAGAATGTGTTTTGGTGAAGTAATGTGGACCAACTGATTTTGGGTCACCAATGCAAACAATTGGAGCAAATTATTAGGTGTACAATTTCAGTCTCAACTTAGAGCACTGGTTTTTTTTAGAATTGCACTCTGGGAGGTTTAGCAATATTTAGAAATTATTGCCTTGAGTAGCCAATGTAGGTTACAGGACAAATAAAATAACTAAGTTACTCCATCGATCAACTGAAGTACTCCCCCATCCCTTAGAAAAACAATGTCAGATTTAAAACAGTCAAGGATATTGGTATTACAGCCAGGTCCAGCTGAGGTGTGACGGCTACAGGAAGAAAGGACTCGGAGGGGACTTCCTATGCATTTCAGAGCAATGCAAGAAGCAGCTGTAATCTCAGCATTTGCACTCCTGTGGACAGATGTGTAATCATCCCTCAGCATTACACCGGGAGGGGGAAGCATCATTCCTGGTGTGTGGTCCATACTGAGGCACGGATGCAAGGAGTTGCAGCCAGTTCATCTCCTGCCCCTACAGTAATTCTGTTCCATGAGGAGACTTTTGTGGAGTAACATAAGTAATAACAGTCCTTAGGATTCCTCTGTCTCTGATTCAGGAGTAAGTTGCTACCTCTCTATCTTTGCTCCAGCGTTGGCTCTAGGACCAGGAAGAGCTTGGCCTCTGGTGCGTTAGAGTTGAGGCTTATGTAGCTCATCCCTCTTTGGGCTGCTCTCTGGGGAGTTAGCAGAGAGAGAGTACACATGGGACCTTGCTGAGAGGTGGCCTCAGTTTTGTGCACACATACTCTGCTCTTTCTAAGAGTCCTTTTCCTCCTGTGAGATGTTACTGGGAGTGTTTTGTGGCATTAGTAGCAACTCTGTATCTTGATCTTAAACCCCCTGCCTTTCATGCAGCATCTGGAAAGAAAAGCTGCAGTGGAGGCCTAGCCTTTGTAGGTGTGGGATTTTTTGTTTTGCCTTTGCTAGCCTTTTTTTTTAAGAAGGGAAATTATTGGTTTTGAATGACCTGCAGACATTACGCGGGCAAAATTCCTGCTTTGAATGGTTCCCAAGGTACTCTGCATTGTATATGGCCCCTAATGCCAAGCAACTCGTAGCTGAGATTTGTTTGCTTGCGAAAGAAAATTATTATATCATGATGGGCAATGCATGGCACATAAGTCAAACTACACAAACAACTGAAGATTTTTGTGTTCTTGTATCTGTCCATTGATAATATTTAGAAAACAAAGTCCTTTGAAATCCTTAAGGAATTTTGGCTGCCTTTCAGAAATGGTAGAGTTAAGTCAATAAAATGCTTAGTAG
Source organism: Cariama cristata (assembly GCF_000690535.1). Classification (NCBI taxonomy): domain Eukaryota; kingdom Metazoa; phylum Chordata; class Aves; order Cariamiformes; family Cariamidae; genus Cariama; species Cariama cristata. The sequence continues at coordinate 59,872 of NW_009629011.1, read as the reverse complement.
AGATTGTCTGTCCCTAAACATATTTTATCTTGACAGGTTATATACTATTGAGAGCTGCAGCCATGACTTGAAGCCAAGTTAGGAAAAGAACACTTCTGTTACAGGGCTGCATTTGATGGGAATCTGCGGAGGGGAGGGGAGAGAATAGTGTGTGCTCTGAGAACACCAAATGCAGAAAGCTTCTCTAAGCTGAACTCCTGGGTTGTATTAATCATTTTAACTCTGCTGGCATCAGTAGGTCCTTACTGATTTACGTCTCTTGGGCATCTGGTTTGTTTTTTATTTTACACAAACCTAATTGCTCTGGATGCATGAAAGCATGAGTTTTAATAGAAGTTACGTTGGCAAGTAGTAACTTGGAGTCTAAGTATTAAAGTTTTTAATCGGTATCATTTGCCTTAAAAAAAATAAAAATAAAATGACTAAATGGAGTAATGTCTAGCCTCCAAGACCTCTGCCTGAACCATACACTGTTTCTCTGCACTGATGTGGCTTTATTGAAGTTTGCTCATCAAAGAGTTTGCTTTTTATGCAAGAGTATGACTGGAAAGAATAGGCTTTCTGGAGAGGAGACAGGGAGTTACTAGTTATGTGACATTGGAACAGATTCTTTATTGCACTTTGCATCCTCCCATCTGAAAGGAACATGAAGAATTCATTCCAAGAGCAGGGAGGATAAAATCTGGCTCTCGGTGATACCTGTTGGATGAAGCTCAATACATCTAGTCGCACTATTGCATGATTATAACTTTGGGTGTATAGAGACAGAAAACTGGTGTCTGTGTACCAACAAATTGCCTAGTCTCTGTTTTATTGTATCTAGCTTGCAAATTGGTAACATGAAGGCCTGCTCTTTTTTCCCAATGGGAGATTTAATGTAAGTGTTAGTGTGTGACACTGGGTGTTGCATCTATTGATGGGAAGGTGTTTAATCATCTCTTCTTTAGGAAGACTGAATTCATTTTGCAGGTACTATAGGAAAATTACATGCAGGCAGCACAGTCTGTAAGGGCTACAAACAGATTACTGTTGAGGGTAGGGAAGAGTAACTCTAAAGTGAATTTGGATGGTACCTTTGACCCACTTAATTAGCATAAAATGCAATTGGTTTGGGTTAAAGTAGTAAAAGAATTAAAGAGGATTTAAATTCACTTCTCAGTCATCCTATATGAGCATTGGCAAGACTCTTAAGGAAGGGAGTTTCAAAAGTCTGATTTTAAGAGAGCCTGTGCTCCTGAAATCCTTTGGTGTTTTGGGAAATCTTTAATATTTTAGATCTTGTAAGAAGACACAGTGGACTACCGGTGGTTGGTGACTTCTCCTTTTGCCTGTCCCCTCAGAAGCCTGTCTTCTAAAAGATCTCTAGCACTTTTAATGTAGGGAGGAGCTAAAATGTGAATGTTTATCAAGCTGAGTGTCTTAAGAGGAAGTAAGACTGTAAGTCACACAGCAGTATGTACTGCCTTATAGGGTTATGTGGAAAAGTTTGTATTCAAAAATTAATCACATGATAGTTACGTGTGTAGACTGAATTGGTTTTCCTTCATAGAAATACCTTGAAGATGTGTTTTTGCGTTGCTATTATTAAAATAGATATTTTTGACTGTGTTACTTCATTTGAGTTAAAAAACAGTTGGAGGAATGTTTATTTTTTCCTCCTTAGGTGTTCTGTCCTTGAGACAATGAACAGTGGTTTGATGCTGATAAGGGATGCAGTTGAAAATGTGCTGTTGGTTGCAGCCAGGAGGCAGCTGTTCAGGAATAAAAACCTTCAAGAACCAGCACTTCAGCTGGCTTAAGGTGGCAGTAGCTTTTGGTGGCCTTGCAGTGTAAATCCAGTGCTTGGTAGAAATACCTGTATTTTTGGTTTTGTCACATTTTCATTTAAAGTTATCTTATGATTTATATAATTGGAGGAACTTGGTCTTTTTGGAAATCTGCTGGGGAGAAAGGCCATAAGTTAAAGCACCTTCTTTGTCTGCTGCAAGTTTCCCAACAAGTGACTTGAATTATTAAAGTGTCTCTTTTTTTTTTTCTCCTCCCACATCCATCCCCATGATAGCTATGCATGCTGGGCTGATACACGATTTTCCCTAGAAGTCTTCCTTTATCCATTTAGGTTCAGTTAGATAAATTATATTGGAGGAGAAATTTGCACATAAAGTGAGATTGACTACTGTGAAGTTCTTTCTCCTCTTGTGTAGGGGAGAAATACATACATGACTTGTATTTAATTCAGATACATTTCCAACACATACCCATTCATGTTTTTTTTTTTGAGGTGGGGGGGTATCCAGAACTAGTGGTGACATTACTTATGGGGAGATTTTAACAGGATGCAAAGGGTAGCTTTCTCTACCCTCCCTAAATTCAGCTGGAGCTGCATGGTGTGGTGCACTCTGTGTCATGAGGTAAGTACCAGATAACCTTCTCTTCCTTTCAATGTTTATGCAGTGGGGGCAAAACTGGACTGTGCCAAAGCCATTTCACAAAGGCTGGGCATTTGTCTTGTACTGCATTGTGTTGACTTCAGCTAAAGCAGGATCAATTCCTCGAGGTCCAGGAGTAGCGATTATAAAGCATAGCATGTTCAATAAAGTGGAAGCTATCTTTTTTTTGCTTCATGGACAGGTCCTACAGTTGAATTAAGAACTCTCACTAGCCAAAGATGTTATTGAATCTTTTTTTTCCTTCTGATGACTCTTGATCTTGAAAAATATTTAATTGCATTGGATAAATAAAAGATATTAAAACATACTGGGAGCTTGTAATTAGATACTAGTTTTGAATTGTGTTCCTAACCTTTACTTGGATGGCTGGCTTTTAGAGAGACATCTGTTGAATGAGACTACATGATCTGAAGTTCTGGGGACTGAATGGCACAGTGTGTTGCAGCTGATGTCAGAGAATTACCAAAAGTTGTTGCTGTCTGACAGCTCCACAGTGATTTAAGGCATGCAAAGCAATATATTCCACCAATGTTCAGGAAATGCTTTTCAATTGAGTTCTTAGGACATATTCTTCTACTACACCTATTTATAGTCAATTCTAATAATTAGTAGATTATAGCTCAGGATTTAGTTTTGTCTCTAGGGAAGCATAATGAAATCTGCATTGCTTAGCCTCTGCTATAACTTTAGGATTTCTAAATAGAGGACCTTACCTTCAGATCTGTCTATCCAGCATCTTTCATCAGCACTGAACTCAGTTTGTTATGCTGCAGTAACCTCTGAAGCATGCATGTTCGATGAGGTTGTTTTCAACATTGTGCTGAAAGAGTGAAACCTGTAGTATTATGAAACAGCGATATAAAGTCAGGCAGGTCCTCCAGAGACAAAAGACTTTATTTTAATACATATACGTAAACAGACATGTCTGTGGTTGCATAGGACATGACTAGCTGTTTTACTTTTGAAGCAACTTACTGATTTTTGTTTTCACAGTGCCACTTGGACTAATTCCTCTGAATGCAGAACCTTTCATTGTTGGAAAAATTTTGCACTCAGCTAAAAATGTATGAACATTATCTGAGGCTTTCATTCCTTCACATTTTTTATTTTCTGTAGTTGTTGAGAAATTGCACTGTGGTGACTGGCAGGGTAAAGAAAATCTAAAGCAAAAAGGCTGCAGTGAATGATTGATGTATGATTGGTACAGATTTTTAAATGTGAAAATTGCCACTATTAGCCAGCTGAATGTAGTGCTGTTATTCCTGAAAGTACCACTAAAATCATGAACCAGTTCAAGTGAAGTGGCATTTTTGGGTGTGGAGTCAGGGTTTTTCAGAAGTCACACCTTGCCAAAAGCAGACATGCTTTTTTTGCTTTCCCTGGTAGAAATCCAGATACATGTTTTAAAACTCAGTTTACTTTGGATCTGTACTCAAATAAGCAAAGACAGAATATTGGTCCAGATGGGGATGGTTGAATCACCAGCCCATATCTTCACTTCTTTTCCTTCAGTTTATCTTCCCTCTGAAATCCTGGCCACCCAAGAAAGTTTCTGAATGATGAGATCTGGAATATTCTCTTAAAACAATACCTGCAAAGTTATTTTAGATGGCTGATTCATTGCCATCCTTCCTAGGGTTTTTAGCTTTTCAATTCCTTCTGCAATGGTTCTTGATTGTGGGCAAGCCCAAGGCAGTAATAAAAAGAAGCACCTAGTCTTTCGCTCAGTACTTGGTTGTCTTATGTCCTCTAATTTCCCTCATGGCAGAACATGCTAATGGCAAGGTACTCCAGTACTCAGCATGATCATTCCTGTCATGTTTCTTCAAAAAAATAATTTCATAGAAGCTTGCGTATAAGAAGTGCTGGATGAGCTGTGTTGAAATGAAATTAATTTTCTTTCTAGAAGAAGATAGCCTAAACAGAAGCTTTAATCAGACTTTCCTCCAGCTCTGAAAGAGCCCAGCTGTTAGGAGGAAGGAAGGGATGCATGCAGACTTCATACTTGTGCAATGGTTGGCCTTTTTTATGCACATTGTCAGTAGAGCCGGTTGTTTATAACAACTATAGTTGTTTTTCTGGTCAAGTAAAAAACTGTCAGGGTTGTGTCTAAGGAAATTGTTCCATTGGCACAAAGCATCATCAGGTGTCATGAGATTAGAAAAAATAAATTTGCAAATCTTTCCAGCTATTTATCCCTTGACTGTTACTGTAAAAAGACTAAAGATACTCAAAATACATTCCGTTGGGTTCTCTTTCCAAATCTGAAAAAACAAATAGTCTATCTAAAGCCTCTTTAATGGAAAATAATTCCCAAGGGAACAGAGAGCTTCTGGTTCTTTTCCAGTAACTAAAAAGTTAGTATTGAAACAGGAAGTGCATATAAATATCTACTCAGCAAATATGCTACACATTTATATAGTTAAGAGTGTAGAGGTTAAGAGTGTCCAGTTGGCACTGGGAATGCTCCAAGTTCTCTAAGCCTACAGTTTCATTATTGTGTTTGAAACCTTAGGGAAAAATATAAGTACTTATCAAATATTTGCATTTATCCACTCTCTTGCAAATAATTTGCAAGAATTGTATTTTAAAGATTTCCTTGAACTTACTTGGTGATTGTGGAGATTCTGTGGTCTGCCCTGTTCCATACCTACAAATTTTGGTGTTTGCTTAGTTTTTTTTTCAAATTTCCAAAAGAATTCATTAGAAAAGAAGAAAAATGAACACACTAGAACTAGGAGAGAAGCAATCTCCTTACCATGTCCGCTATTGAAAAAGGTTTTTAGAGTGGGGGTGGTGAGAGAAGCGGGTCTTGGAAGCTTTGTATGTAAAATCAATGGTGGGATATATTCCAATGTCAACAAAATATACTGTGGATCTACTTCTGTAACCCGTAACTCCCATAAACATGCCTTTCTGATATGAAAAGTACCATAGCTCCTGTGGGATTATTCAAGTGAAATGAGTTAGCAGGGGAGGCTTGTCTCTTTCTGACAGTAGTTCTGTTCGGTAATCTCAAAGCAGATGGTCCCTCTGGAATTCAGACGTGATTTTGGGAAACATGTATCAGACATGCTAGTCTTTCTTGAACAATGTGTTGTTATGATAACACACCAGAACTGGAAACCTCAGGAAAAAGTGAAGCAAGGAGCAAAAGTTAGGGAGACCTACTACTGGGAGATACTACAGCTGATACTACTTATAATTCAGATAAAAAGCACAGATGATACCAGGATTGGGATGGTGGGGGGATAGCGAGCAGTGATGAAGATAAGGCAGCTGTATAGTGCAATCTGTATCACTCAATAAAGTGAGTCTATTCAGATAAATTGTTGTAATGCAGCCAAAAGCAAAATCATATATCCAGGAACAAGAAAAAGAGAATGAGGGTTTGTATCTTCTGTGCATGAACAATATAGAAGACTCTAATAAAGATCAAATCTTGGTACCTCCTTGGGGAGAGTTATTGGCTACTAACAGACTCTATGATTCTAGCAGAGAAAATCCTATCTAATAGCTGGAATCTGAAGCCAGACAAGTAAATTGGACACACGTTTTTACACTCAGGGTGATGAAGCACTGGAAGAATATGGTTTGGTTGATTCTTCATCTCTTGGTGGTGTTAAAATGTGACATCTACATTATGTTGTGATGTGCTACAGTTGTTTCTTCTTTCTTTCAGTTCAGTAGTCCCCTGTCTGTCAGGGACTGTCCCACAGTCAGTGTGTTATGTAAAAACTGATTTTGTGCATGTGCACTAGGTCATGGTTCCTGCTAGACAAGTTAGAATCTGTTCACACCTGAAGTGGGAGTGTGTTGTAACAGGAGTGTTGAGCTTGTTTAATTAAAACCCCAATGGGAATACCTTCTTACAGTGGTCAATAAACTGTGCTATAGAGCCTGTCTGGAGCAGTTCTCACAGAAAAGTTGTCGAGAGACATCTGGAAAGATAAGAAACACACAAAATACAATGTGTGGAAAATAATAAACTCTTACAGAACAAACATGAAGGCTGATATTGGCCTATTGCAAAATGGCTTAGAGATCCTATGCATTAGGGAACCAGAAGCTGGGAGTGACCAGCAGGGTGTACACATCAGAGGCTTTTCTGAATGGGTACATTCATGGGAGTTTTTTAGACTGGAATTTATTGTAGATTTAACTTCACATTAATGACTCAGGTAAATTAGAGAAAGACAACATGATGTGAGAGATGTGCTGCTCTGCTGCATCTCCAGAATGAGAGCAAGCCATTTTAATAACTAATTATAATATAAACTCTAATTCTGAAATGCTTCAGTAGACAGTAGGTACCTCAGTGACATAATAGAAAATGTTATTTAATGCTTACTTTAATCTACAGCTTATAAAGAACAGAATGAATTTACTGTGAGCTATCTGTGCCTTTTATATTAATTTTGCTTTTAGAGTTTTAGGAATAAAGTATTACTGTCTTGCACTATGTGTTTATCACTAGACTCAATTAGTGACTGCTGATTTAACAGTTCTATAGCACAATGTGGGCATGACTTAAACAGAAAAACAAAGCCCATTCCTTTTAGAATCTTTATATACCGTTTAACTTTTCTGCAGAAATCAGGGTGGATGCACTTTTTTGTAGGTTTTATCATATGTCATATGGCCAGAAAATGGAGGTGGGAAGGAAGGCTAATTCTGCTATGGCATTTAGGATCCCGAGTAATTGGGAAGTTTGCAAAGAAAAATAGCTATTATGGAAGAATTAGCAAAGGTGGTAGTGGGGGGTTAGTTTGTGTTGGTTTTTTTTCTTTAAGTTTACATTCATACTCCTGAAGAGGACTAAAAGAAAAGAAATGTGAGAAATGGCAGTGGAATTTAGCAAGAGGCTGTTGAATTTGGGAGGAAAGGTGAGTGGAAAAATGAAGATAGTATTAGATCTGCAAGTTTGAGAGAGGAAGGAGGGCAGAGCTGTCAGGAGTGAAGGGGAAGACAGGAAGAAACAAGAAAGGTGGGTGCAGTTTTTGCAGAATCAGTCTGAAATAATGCTGTGTAAAAGAGGGTAGGAAAGATTTTTTAACAGAAGATGTGCGGGTGATTGGAATGATTCAGTCATGGAAATGAGATCAGAAATACCATCTCTGGGCACTACTGCAGGTGAGAAACTGTAACACAGATTTTGAAGGCTATTGTATTTCTGTTTAGGTGTCATGTTATTTGGTATGTTGTAGGCTTTTACTGGCAATTTTGTTAATTGTGGAACTGTTCCATCTGGTGGAAAATGTATTTTTTCTTTAGCGTGGACACTTCACATATCAGATGGTAAAAAGTGGTTCTGAGTGGGGAAAAAAACCCCTTATATTTTAATGGACCAAAAGCAAGTAATAACAATTTCCAGGCCTGGGGAAAAAAAAAAATAGTGCAAGACACTTATATGATGTTAGGTGTATGTTTTTATATCAATTTCCTACTCTTTACTCCAAAAGTTTTTGATGATTATACACACTATCTTCCTACTCATCATCAATCTTTCGTTAAGGTAGGTTTGTGTCTTGTACTTTTCTGTAAACTCCAGTTGATTGCCAGTGCGTTGTACCTGCGTACTTTGGCAGGAGTGGAGGCAATCGCATTTTGTAAGTCCAGGACAGCTTTTGCCCAGTTGAGTGTGTCATTATTTGAATGTCAGAATTTCCTTTGGTATCAGTTATGGGGTTATAACCTGAATGTGGCACTGTGGGCTTGCATTGCAATATCTCCAGTTCATGCTTGATGATAACTTGCCACACACAAGAAGCTGGGAACAGATAGGCCTTCAATGAGAGGAGCTGGATACCATCAGTTTTGCCCTTGTATGTCCTTAGCATAACAGAGCTGATCCTTGTGTTCAGTGTTATCTGTTATTGCATGCTTGGTGTATGTAGGCAGCATTAAGACTTATCTTCTGTGATAGGCCTGGTTGTAGTTCCAGTGTTTGTGTAAGCTCAGAAACAAATGTTGATAACACTCTCTTTACAAAATTTTAGGGCTTATAGTTTTTTCTTTCCTTGAAAAGCCCTAGAAGATGTACAGGCTAAAATGTTTAGTCTATTTCTATGAATCTGACCCCAGGTCAGCGTTCCACTTAGTTGACGTACTGGGCAGGACACATCATGACAGTCTTCTGCTCTCACTGTGGTTAGCTGGCCTAAGTGTGGACCTCATGCAAAGTAACAGAAGGTGGATCTGCCATCACATGAGACTTCAGAGGTAAGTTTTTAATCAAAGGTTTTGGGTTTGGGTTGAGACAGATGGACCCATGTTTAATGCAGAATTTGTTGTCATCTTTGTATCTTTAGAATTTTCGCTTCCATTTTCTGCCTATGAATTTGATGAGGCTTGACTTCTCGATAGGACCCCATGACATGTTTTTAAATTGTTCTCTTGTGACTTGAAGCTATATTTTTAAATGACTGCCTGTATAAACTTCTTTGTTGCATCCTTCGTCACCTTTTCTTGATGTCTCCCTCTAAATGTCAGGCACTTCATTGGTTCTATGACTTCATGTACCTTCACGTAGGGCTGGTGACCCAGGACATTCTACAAGTCTGTGTGCATCTTGTCAACACCAGTCATGCTTTGGACTAGACCTGCTCCTAAGTAATGTAGACAGATGGCTGGGAGTGATTTCGACAGAGCTGTTGTTCCATGCTATCCCTCTGCTTAAATTTGCCTTGTTTGTTTTGCCTGCTGTTGGATTTGACAATTCTAGTGTCCCAGGAACAAGGACAAGGGGAATATTAGACCCCTGTGACTGTTAGTTGGATAAGACGTTTCCAGAGAAGTTTCTGGCTGCTTTGAGTATGATATTGTCTTAACATCTTTGCAAGGCCTGTCACTCTGTTGAAACTTGGAATATGTTCAGGTTTATGTTTGGCCATCTTGCTGTAAAATCTCTGTTCATAAGGATTTTTGTCAAGACGATTCATCTTGAATTCATTGTGTCCCCTCCTCTGTGTGGTTTCAGTAGGCGATCGCGCAATGATTGGCAGGACTACCTGAGTGGTAACAGTGTGGTAAGATCCATCTGATCAGCGCTGCTCGGGTTTGTGGTCACTCTCACCATTTCACAGAAAGCTTTGATCTGTGTGTGCTCTTTTTGAATCTTAGGTAGCTGCATGGCTTTAACCAGTTATTACTCAGTTGTACTCTCAGATTCTCCTCATTCTTTTCATGTATTGCCAAGCAATACATACAATTTGTCACCATCTTCCAGTTTAGGTAATATGTCTGGACCTATGTATTATGTTGCACTGTAGTATCTTACAGACATATACTTTTCTAAGTGTTGTAGTCTGGCAGAAACAGTACTGTGATGTGGATTGGTTGGTTGTTAGGTTGGATACAGTGAATAGAGATTGATCGTGTGAGGCAGTGTTCTTCCCTATAGATTGTCAGGCAGGTTTGGCAGCGTTGTCTCAAGTTGGAGCAGTGCGCAAATATTTGCTGGACTTGGATTAAGTGACTGACACTGTGGTATCTCCCACTTTTAATGAACATTTAACTATAAAGGGTAAAATGGAGCAAGTAGTAAGTGTAAAAGACGTGATTTCCCTCTACTGTGGTGGTTTTCGGTTCACACGGGAACTGTAGTTGATGCTGACTGGAATTAAGCCTGGATTAAAATTTGGACACTAACTGCAGTCCACATGCATGGAAAATAGAAATATAAGTTCCTTTGTGGTAGCTGATATTTGCAGAAATGCCTTTTGTTTGAAGTACTACATGCATTTTACAAAGTTCATGTACCTCTGCAGTTTATTTTAAGAGATCTGAATTTATTTGGTGTAGATTTATTTCAATTATCTAATCAGAAGCAGACACATAACTTCTTAGGCTGTCAAAGGTATTCAGGAATGTATGACAAACTTCAAAGGAATGCATAAGATCTTGCTACACATCTTACCATACATTTTTATAGAAAAGAGTTAATTAAATTTTCTCTTTCTGACCAGAAATTACTTTTAGGCTAAATTAGGTATGTGGGGTTGTAAGTGTTCTCTTTTTCTGCTTTAGCTTTGTGACTGATTAAACAGCCAAATGCTTATCTGGATCAAAGAAGTAATAAGCAAAGGGGCATCCTTAGGCCAGTTACCAGTTGAAAACAATCTTAACTGTCACATATCCAAGTTTTAAAGCACATCCTCAATGGAATGGATTAAGCAATGGGGACTATGTGTAATATTGTTTACTTCCAGGGGGAAAGCAGTGCTGTTTCCTAGCGCATGTTTCTGCAGGCATAGGTTTGCTGAGGAACAAAAGGACTGTACCACACTTGTGAGTCCTACCTGGTGTGGCATGTGGTCCCAGTCAGATGAGATATGAGTTTCCTTGTTACAGTGCAGCCCTCTTCCCTGCCTCCGAACTGGTAATGCAGCTTATTCTTGGGTTAATTTCTGTGGAGATTTAATTTATGTTCACTCACTGGGAGGGAAGAAAATAGAGCTCTAGTTATCTGAATATACAGCATTCAAGTATGTTTGCAGGGACAATATTTCAAGTTATTAGACTCAGCAATTTAGATAAGAACATGTACTTTCCTACAAAAGACAAGGCACAGTGTCTTAATATTAATACCTGACACAGAGTAACCCTACGTGATAAAGTACCTAGATAGTTCAACAAGGGGTGAATTAGAAATGCCTGGGAAGATGTATGGTGCCATTAGTAAAACATATGATTTATGTGTGACGTTAACATCTCTAAGGCGGCAGAAGCAGAATTGTGCTACTAAAGCTGCGTAAATGTTTTGCTTCCCCCTCAGATGCAACAACAAAAAGATCTCAGAAAATGTTATCTAATGGGTAAATTACTGCCTACAATTTGGCAGATGTACCATTCCCTTCAAATTTTCCTGTGGATCCCCTGGCAAATGACTAGGAATCAAATTTTTGAAATCTATGGCTGATGGCCATAATGATAGTGGCATTTTGGGTGTGATTGAACACAAGAGTTGGGTTGCCCTTTCATAACGTTTAGGTATCTCGCTACCTGATGGGAATGCCTATGTGCATCATGGGGGAGAGTTAAGCAGAAAGGATGGCCTCAGAGGAACAGCACTGGCCAACAATAAGCACCAAGCATAGAGGTCTTCTGAAGTCCACTTCTTTTTGAGCTCTTCCACACCAGTCCAGTGCCAGGAAACAGATGGTTAACTCTGCTGGTCAGCTTTGTGGCATGCTTTCTCTCAATGGCTGCAAGATCCAGGGGGATGAGAGAGTTGCTGCATCCTCTCTGGCTGAGCCCTTTGCTGTTTATATTGACTACTGCTGCTGTGAATTACTCATGTTCTTTTTGTCATGCCCAGTCAGGCTCAGCTTTGCATGCATATAGAGTAGGTCAGCAGTGATGCATCCTCATTCAGCCATGGGGCAATCCTGTACCTCCTGCCAAGAGCGAAGTTTCGTTGTCTTGTATTCATTATAATATAGAGAGATGGAACTGCAACTATCCTCCTGCAGCCCTGCAGTTTGAAAATGTTCTCTTTCCTGTTGGGAAGTTCTTGCTGTACAAAGTGGATTCAATTGAGCAACAACTTTTTTTTTTTAAAAGATACCCTTCCTACAATGCAGAGGAAGATTTAGTGATCTGGGATTGTAGTTCTCACTTGTTGAGAGACAGTATGAAAGTCAGCAGTCAGTCTGTATTGTCTTAAAAGCAGCAAAGTAAGAAAAACTGTCATGGTGGCTTGAGTATGGAAAATTTGAGGAACAGCTCAGTTTCCAAGTAGAGAAAGCAGGTTTCTCTTGAGCAGAACATCAGTGTGTAGTAAACGGAGGCATAATTATCTTTTGAAATTGTTTTGTTAGCGTTTATATATAAATAGAAGTTCTGCTGGTTTTGAGGTAAGGCAGTTCAGTTTTGATACGAGGTATTGGTCATTTGGGGAAAGTAGGTGCTATGGTAGGTGTGCAGCATATTGAAGAGTTTTGTTGAAACAGTTGGCAAACATCCCCAGAAATTTGGGGAGCAGAAGTTAAAGCTGATGACCACACCCTTTCAAGCAAATGATTAGCTTGCTGAAGGTAAAAATAATTAAAAAAAATGCTGCTTATAATAAGTAAGAATAATAGTCAGGCATTCAAATATGGAGTCCTTTTACATTTGGTGAAATATCATTAATACAGTACATGTAAAAGCACTTTTCATCTAAAAGGTCTCAAAGATCTTTACAAAAGTGAATTTTGTGCCAAACCTCATTGAAAGTATCATTTGGATCGTGCATAAGAGGCTTGAGGCGTAGTGAGCCTGAGGATTTTGTCTTCATTTACACATGAAATGGGGAAGGGAAAACTAGAAACCTGACTCAGGGCAGTGGGCTAGTTACATGACAATCTTTTGGTGTGGTGGTGGGGTTTTTTTGTGTGTGGATTTTTTTTTTCTGTCAGCTGGAAAACAACCCTAATCTATGCAACTGCTATGTACAGAAAATTTTTCATTTTTTTAACAAGGCAAGTTGATGAGAAACAGCTCCATGGTGCATAACCCTTTATTGTTTAGGGGTTTGTAAGTTCCATTTCATTGTTCGTAGCATAATTTTTTTAATCTCGTAGTCTAAAATGGAACAAAACCTCACTTTTATGAGGTGTAAGCATATATTTTACATTTATTTTCATAACTTCCAATGCAAAGGATCCCTCCAAGGAGCTGTAGTCAGGTTAATAGAGCTGGAGTCTGAGGCTCCGTGGTGCAGGGAGGTTCTTTAGCTCTGTTCCATAGTATGGACCGTCCTGGCTGCTTTACGGAAACAAAGGTGTAAAGGTGTAATTTGGCACCACTTGTTCTCAGTAGTCACAGGATGAAGGACTTGATGGAATGTGAGTTTTGGATCAGATAGTGAAATAATTTGCCTATGGAACATCACAAATTTGGGTTTAAAAATAAGTTTTATTGGAGATCGAGATTTTTATATTAAACCCTTCAAAAATATGGTCAGAATAAGTGTTCATGATTCATTTAAAATCAAGAAATAAAACTTTTCTAGTGATTTCTAAGAAAAGTGAAAATTAGCACGTAAGAAAACAGATGCTAATTTTTTTTTTGGCCCTGTTGAAACTGATAATGAAACTTCTATCCGGTTGTAGTTTGTTCTCAGATTTGGCAGTATCACTGATTTTTGGTTGTTGACTGTTTTTAGCAATCATCTCTGGCTGTAATACACCAGCTTTCTGGATGTCTAGTACACTAGGCTACTAGATGTCTGTAAATTCTGTACAAATGTTTAGTGTATAAATGCAGAATGTTTTCATTTCACAACTTAGTATGCCTGATGCTTCAGCTGATTCCAGTTGAATGCAGGGTCAATCAGTGCAGTAGACAGTAAATCTAATATAGAATCATTTCAGGCGTACTTATTTTGGCTTGTCATTGTCGGCAGGTTTGAGAACTGTGCACAGAAATTGAAATGGTTTAATCAAGTCACCGTTCTTCTAGGCTAAAATAGATCAGTGGAACTAAAATCCCATTAAAATCTTGACCCCACCAGAATAAGTGTGCGTACATAATTTAAAGTTCCCAAACAGTCTTGTTAAATTCACATCTTATACTGTCACAGACAGCCATGGGATGTAAAACAATAGTCTGGCTCTTTCGATAGGTCGAAGGTCTGTTTGCTCTTTCATATTTCTCCTTACTTAATTTGGCAAGTGTACACTTTTTCTGTCAAAGAGGCGAGGCCAAAACAAAGGGCAGGTTTTTTCAAGTTATTTTTGAAATGCCTTGACTCTTGGATGTCTGATTAGGATATTTTAGACCTGGCTGTCATTACCCTGGAAATCAAATGCTGTTACAGCATCTTAACGCAGGCAGCCAAAAATCATTAAAAACTTATACATAAGAGGGAAGATATGAATCCTTTGTTAAGCTTGTAATTAGTGCCTTGCTGTTTTATGCAGCTGAACAAAACCTGAGTATGTTTAGAATAACTTTTTAAAAAGCTTTTAACCAAAGTTAAAAAGTGTGTCCTTAAAAAGAGCTAAAGGATGGGTTTTACTGTGTTCTCCTTTCTGTTGTCCTCATGCACATCTGTACACCTTTTTCTGTATTAGAAATCTGTTTCTGTGCTTGGGTTATTTCCTCTTGTGTGTGTATACATAGTAAGCCAAATAATGAAGAGTTGTGTACTGTGCTTATCTGACATCCATGCAAGACAAATTGAATTCTGTGGGAGCTTGAGCTACAGGATCTAGCCTACTGTATCAAGCTGGGCTGTGTGCTTCCCCACCATCCAGCCATGAGGGATGTTTCCACTGGGTGGAAGCACCTTATTTGGTGTAAATCTCTTTAGCATTGTCAGCACCCTAATGGAAGAAGCTGCTGTGAGCTCAGGTCTGTGATGCTTGCAATGTGGATCACTGGGTGACCCACGAGCAACATCGTATTCAAAGGAGGAGACTTTCAACCGCTCATTCACTTTTTTTTATGCTGGTCCTCAACTGTCAGCCTGGGATTATTCATGACTTGTCACGGATCTGACTACATAGTCCCTTTGTGTGTTTTAAAGCAAAGGTTGTTCTTTGAATACGTTGTTCAATAGACCTTTTTTTCCTCAGTGTTTCTGCAGTGTCTTGCTTTTTTTATCTGCCCTTGGCATAAAAACCTGAAACTGAACAACTCTAATCAGAATTATTTGTTGGGGAACTGACAAAGCAACAATTTGAGATATTATATCAAACTCCCTTTTAGTCCCAAAGCAAGTGTTGTTACAGTGAATGTCTTTGGGTTTAGGAAATTTCTGATACACTGATGCCAGTTTATCTCACTTCAGATTTTGGTAGGTCATCTTTCCTAGACTTAGGTTATCTACTTGCAGAGACCAGATGGTTATTCTCAATAACTTTCAACCCTATGTAACCACAAGATGTTAAATAGCTTTCTTGTAATTTATTTTTAAAGAAGTCTTTAAAAGATACCTTCCTTCTATAGTGTAAAATGACATTAAGATCAAGCTGTCAGGCATTGCTTTTTCTGTGTTGATCTCAAAGTTCTTTTACAAAGGAGGTTGGCGTTGTTTTCCATTTTGTCAGTCTGAAAAGTTGAAGCATAAAAAAGAAAAATTACTCCTACAACAGCACCAGACTGGAGTTGATGCCAGCCAAGTGTTGTCCACTGTTTCACGCTGTGCTTTGAAGGGCGTTAATCTTACAGTCCTACTGGTATCAAACATACTACTAAAACTGTAGAAATATTCATCAAGGAGATGGATGGGGAACAAAACCAGGAAAAAAACTTTTTACAATAGTCCATGGCATCATAGAGCTGTAGCAAATGACAAATCTTTTGAAAAAATCCAGCAAAGGGTAGAATGAGATTAACTTTTAAAAAGAGATTCAAGTAATAGCGTAACTCATGCTCTGTCACGTGATATTTCAGCATGCACAAGTGAACTAGATGACTATGTTATTTTAACCCACATTCAACATTCCTATCAGTAAATCTGCACAAAGGGCCCCATATCCATATCTTGTGCAGTACTATCATTAAATCTCTTTCTTTTGCTACTGCCTGGAATTTCATTATGAACCATTAGTGATGTAATACTAAACCTACTGAATCTTAAACATGTCTTAAAATCTGTGGAATAAAGTAGACTCCTACCAAATAAAAAATGCAGTACTAACAAAAAATGCTGCATCTTTTTCAAATGGCTCATCACAATTCTTTCCCAAACATTTCAACTAAAATGTTTAAAAATAAACTTGTTTCAGTAGATCTGTTTCCCAATAAATGTTGTTTCTCTTTTCTTCCCTCCCCTGTTCCCAAGACAGTGTTTGCTGTTTCATTTAAATACAAAATATTTGTTATATGCTGCCCTCTTTTGCATGAAGAGTGTTTTAGGTGCTTTTGGCTGCTCTAGGAGCCTGCCTTTGGACTTTTCCTGGAATTGTGGGATTCTGTGAGAGTGTCTTTCTCATGAGATCTCCTCATGTTTCACTAGTAAGTTATGTGAATCATACCAGTCTGAAACGAATAGAATGCAATTTGCATCTTTGAGAAGCTCCTTGGTTCCTAAAGAGGGGTATGATTTACACTGTAGCTGCAGGTAAAAAAGCTTTAAAATCTAAAAATGTACCTTTAATTATATGCAGAGTGATTCAGGGATGTTCCAGATCCTCTGCGAAATGTTTAGGTGGCACTGAATCACGCTTCTATCAGAAATAGGAGTAAAAATTGAAGGGTAGGCTTTAAAAGCAGCAGATCACAAGCAGTCAAACAAGGAAAGAACTGTCTGCTGCTGTGTTTTAGTCTCTAGAAAGACATGTGCATATGTTTTTCTGCAAGTGCTACAGAAGCTGTTCTGCTGGAGTTGGTGTTTAGCATTGAAAGATGCTGGCTGGAGGTTGAAAAGCGGGATGGGGGCTACTCGCAGGAGCACAGCATACTTGAGGGGTGTCACAGTCATGCTGACAGTGGAGAGACGCTGCCCCGTGGGCCTTTCTTGTGCTGCGCAAGGATGTGACAAAGGGCAGACCATTGGGCAAGGCAGTGTGTCCTGCCTGCTCATGTATATGCTTGACTGCCAGGAGCTATACTTGGAGAAATAACTCACTGCTGGCTCCCTTACGGCAATGTGTGGGAATAAGCTGAGGGCCAGAGTGGTCTCAGCCAGAGTGTGAACATCCATTAATACTCTGTCTTCAGTGTGCTCACTGCCGTATCTGCTTGTCTAGCCGTCATCCTCACTCTGGAGCAGCAAGTTGTAAGGCTTTGCTATCAGTTCACTGCCTTATCTTGGGATGTGCTTTTATCTCTAGATGTGTGGCTTTGACAACTCTGTGACAGTGTTATGCCTTCATATTGCTGACACAACCTTCAGTCCTATCCAGCTCTTAGCCTATCCTGAAGCTATGCTGGATGCCTGCTGTCAGCACAGCATTTGTTAAAATTAAGTATTTGATGCTCAGTGCATTCCTCACTTGTAGAACTATAATTGTCCTACTGATAACTGTAAGATGACCTTTGCTTCAAAAACCTTATATTTTTATGAACAAAGGCTAAATTTCATTACTGGAGCATTGTCTCTGACTGGGCAAAATGTTGTTTGGCTTATATTTTATTCCATACATCAGCACAGACTGAAAATCCAGAGAATTAAGTTAAGAAAAATGAGGGGTAAAGTAAAAATTATGTGGCTTATAGTATCCTGGACCACATCAAAAGCAGCGTGACCAGCAGGTCTAGGGAGGGGATTCTCCCCATCTACTCAGCTCTGGTGAGACCCCCCCCTTGCAGTACTGCCTTCAGCTCTGGGGCCCCCAACACAAGAAGTACATGGACCTGTTGGAGCGAGTCCAGAAGAGGCCACGAAGATGATCAGAAGACTGGAGCACCTCTCCTATGAAGACAGACTGAGAGAGTTGGGGTTGTTCAGCCTGGAGAAGAGAAGTCTCCGGGGAGGCCTTCTAGCAGCCTTCCAGTACCTAAAGGGGGCCTGCAAGAAAGCTGGGGAAGAACTTTGCACAAGGGCATGGAGTGGCAAGGGGCAATGGCTTTAAACTGGAAGAGTGAAGATTTAGAGTAGATATTAGGAAGAAATTCTTCCCTGTGAGGGTGGCGAGGTACTGGAAGAGGTTGCCTAGAGAAGTTGTGGATGCCCCATCCCTGGAAGTGTTCAAAGCCAGGCTGGATGGGGCTTTGAGCAACCTGGTCTAGCGGAAGGTGTCCCTGCCCATGGCCAGGGGAGTTGGAACTAGATGGTCTTTACTGTCCCTTCCAACCAAACTGTTCTGTGATTCTATGGTAGACTACCAATGATCACTTTAAATCTGCAGGGAGCACTCATTAGGTCTCCCAGTGCATACCAAAGTAGGAATAACCCCAGGGACAGGAGCTGGAATATGGGTGAGGTGTTCAGCATGGTGTGACTGGGTGCTAGAGATCTTTCAGAGCAGATGATGCTTTAAATTCCACTCTTCCGTTGTGAGCCTGATGACAAACTTGTCAAAAATAACTTTGTGGATTTGAACAACAAAACCAAACATAACTTCCCTCCCGCAAACCTGTATCTCTTCAGAGTTTTCTTTTCTCTGAGCTATAAATTCACAACTCATATTGGCTTAGGAAATGGCTGGCTGCCCAATATGGTTGTCCCACAAAAATGTACTGAATCTCTATCAGCCTCCTATAATGAAAAACATGGAACAAAAATGTCAGAGTGAAAATGTGTAAAATAGGTCATGACCTTTTTCAGAGTAAATATATGCAAGACTTAAAGATTCCTCAAAAAAGCTTTTCTCTTCTAAAATGCAAATGTTTCTGTTAATGACCGATACCAGAATTGATAGAGGCAGTAGGATAGATGGGTGGGTGGTGGGAGTTTTAACAAAAAATGTCTGATCAGAAATTTTAAAAGAGGGTTCTGCCGACATGTGCAGCATTCACACATATGCTGTGTTTTTGTAGGCTGACAAGGAAACAACAGATAACCTGCATTGCTTTTTTTCCTTGTTATACAATTGAATATCATGTGTTAAATTGTCATCAAATTATTGTTAACACAAATTGTCAGAAATTCAGCTTCATATTTGAGTTAGGAAAGGGACTAACTGCTGTACTTTGAGCAAGGTTATGGCTAACTGTTTTTTCACATCACTGGTGAAAAATACTGTGAAAAAATAAGTGGTATTGTAGTTCAAGTAATAGGCAAAACTGCTTTAGGTCTCTTAAATGCTGTTGGAGGTGAAATTAAAGGACTTATTTTAATAGGCAAGATAAGTGTAAAAAGTTACCTTGCTGTGGCAGGCAGAATTATTGTTTTGCCATTTTAACTATGTCCCTTTAACCAGTCATTCATGTGTATGTATATATATCTGTTTTGAAAAATGACATCTTAAGGGAGATTTTCACAAGCACCTGACAAGTCTATAAACTGCAACCTACTACACCTTTCTGTTACACTTCTGTCTTCAGCCTTGTCAGCGTAAGAGTTTGGAATTTGCATCTGAGGATGACTACCCTCTTGAGCATTTCAGATGTGGTTGTGGATATGTGTGATTCTGCACTGTGGATGGCTTGCTATTAGGGGAGCTGCTGTCTGTAATGGGTGGTGGCTTTCACGTTGTCTCTTCAGGTGATCATAAGTGGAAGACGGTGTTGCTGGTTGCACTGAAAGATATTTTTGCCATTTGTCTCCTTTAAAACATCTGCAGCCACAGTCCACTTGGGTTGTGATGTATTTTGATCTCAGGAGCTGAATAAAAGCAGGCCAAGTAATCCCTGGGAACTTCAGCCAGAATTGCTGGAAAGCAGGGTAATTCAGCGCACATAATGCTTTCCTCTGAATCAGCGCCATGCCTGATATGGTTTAAATGAGTTGTTGGCTGTTGTTCATGCCTCCTGCTTTAATAGCCCCGAGGCAGGGCTCCAAAGATGTTCTGAAATCAGTTTGATTTCTGTAGGTATTTAAGTGTTTGTGCCATAATGGGGGGAGTTGTCCCCCCATTTTTTTGGCAAACAAAACTTCAAAGAGTGTGACATTTCATGGGTGTGGCAATGAAGTAATGCATTTTGTTTACTTACTTAGGTTATAGAAAAGATGATCAGCCCCTTCCAGGAGAATGGAAGTAGGTAGCCCTTGGTGCCACCGTTTTTGTTTGCTAATGCAGGGTTTACCATCTAAGTGCTCCCATGCTTAATACCATGCAACAGGCCCACCAGGATTGCCCTGCTGTGAGAGTTTATGGTGCCTCAACCCAATTTCAAATCAGCATGTAACATCCTGACACTATTACTTACTGATGCGGGAAGGGACCAGTCTGTAGGCTCTCATCTTTGAAATGGGATGTGTGCAAAGCCCTGCAGCTCATCTTCCTCAGAGCTCAGGCCTGATTGTACAGCTTCAGTGCTCAAGTCACCTGGGTTGACTTGATGTCAAATAAAGAGCAGTGTAACAGTGAATGAGATCTTGTGTTCATTCATATCACCAAAATGGCCTAAACAATTAAAAAGTTGTGCTCTAAGTTGATCTGGACAACTTAGGGGCACTCCAGGACTAGCTCAGAGAACTTACAAATTTTTTTGTAGTGTAACATTCACTTTTATTTTGAGGAAGGGGAGAGATAGACAGTGTATACTTCGGTGTTTTGCTTGAGCTACAAAGAATTATGGTGCTAGACCATATTTATGCAAAGTTTGCTCCAGTATACGAAGGTAACCCACAGAATCCAGCTTGCTTATTGTAGTGGTCCAGCTAAATTGAAGGGAAGGAATTTCTCAAAAATATTAGACTAATGCCTTGTGATCTAAGCTGTAATGACTTTACTTTCTGAAAATGATCATTTCCCCCTTCATACAGAGAAGAGAATTTCACCTTGGAAAGGAACAATGGAAAAACATGCTTTAGTTTGCTTATAAAAATGTAAATAGTCTGTTTCTCTGTTTAGAAGTAGCTATCTCTAGCTATAAAATTATGAAAGAAAGTACTGACAACTTGAATAAGAAGAGAAAGTTTATATTTCCACAGCTGTTTGGGTTTGGTACCCATATCTCTGTTTCCCCAACCTGGTAATTAGTTGATCAATATGTAAGTAAATATAATGATGAGATGATCTACAGGAAAGATTAAAGAAATAATAAGGTAAATCCATTTGTATCACACCTTGGCCTCCTTTAGGAAAAGAAATGCAAGATAATTATGTCTCAGCTTTTCTTTAGGTGTGTTATCCGGAGATTGCTTGAGTATGAACCAAATAGATCAGTTTTATACAATCTTTTTAGTTGTTGGTGTCCCTCGACTTCGATATTTTGCAGGCTATATCATATAAAACAGTATAAAATTGTATCAAAAATGGATAAAACACTTCTTTGGCTCAAATCCTGCCTGCTCATTAGAGTTCACTCATTCGTAGTCTTTCATTTCATAGATGTTTCATAATTGTTTCCTTTTAGGAGAGAAGTCAGGTTTTTTGATAGCTTTAAGGGCACAAATACAGATGTTATGCATGGAAAATGTAATTGCAATTAGGAAATAACTGGTATAAAATATATTCATTCATTTTGTTTCACTGAGGAGTTCTTGAACAGATGTGGCATAATGGATTTATTTTATTTTTTTGGTACTGTGCTTTGGACTACAGAATAAGACCAACCCATGAAACAATAACATGTCCTTGGCCAGGTATATGTGTGTGCTTGTATGTTTTCGCTCTGCCTCAACAAATGTGTGCCTAACTTCAAGTGGGTGAGTAATCTTGGTTGGTGAGGAGCATGCTTAAGTGTCTTGTGAATGTGAGCACTTAAGAATGACTTGGTGTTAAGGTTTCACAGGAAACAAGGCTAAGTGAAAGCCTTAGAATGGAAATGAGATGTTCTTCTGATTAAGACTAATGTCCACCTTTGGAGCTTTATCTCTCAAATATCTCAGCAGTCAGGAAGTTACAGAATTTAATGCTGTTTGCTATATTGCACCTTTGAATTTTTATTTTCCTCATCATATGTAAATGATAGTGTATTTTTTTTTTATGGCTACAGTAAGCTATGTAGGGTGAGCAGTATAAAAGCTGAATTCTTACTTGGAAGAACTGGGTCACCTCATGTGGTTACATGACTCCTGAATGACGTGTCATTGGATTTTATTAATGACCAGGGCAGTTCTGTGTTTTATTGATGCAAGGATAGAACTAGATTTTTCTCTGGATTAGAACATTCAACTGCTATTGACTTTAATGGAAGTTTTATTGAGGCTGAGATAGTCCAGAAACCTGGACCTCTGCAATGCTCAGAGGGAATTTGTATTCCTTTCACTAGGCCTCCTGGATTTGGCAAACCTCAGAAAAAGTGGATCTCTTCAGTACTTACTGTGATGCAGTCTTAGGAAGGTCCAGAGTAGAGTTTCCTGTAGGAACTGCCACCTCAGCTGGACACAGCTGTGATTTTCTATCTTGGTAGCTCTTGGATCAACAAAGGTGTGTCCTGTTTTTGTAAAACAGGGTACAAGTTGTGTCTAGCCATGGTGGAGCACAGCACTGTATGTGTTGTGGAGACTTTGACTCCTCCATCATCCCATCACATGCTGTCTTCATAAGACCTCATTTGGCAAGCAGTAAAAAATTAAATTCCCTAAGATAAGCAACCCCGCTCAACACTACTGCTTAGAGCTTTAGAAGAAATGGTGCAAAAATGCAGTATCACTTGCAAAATTATGATATATTTTTCCAGAGCTCTGTCAAATCTCTTGCTCAGACCAGATAGTCTAATGAATACTGTTAAACACATCTGCTGATTGTGTTGATTAGGTGGAGCACAGGGAAGGTAAACTGTATTTGTTTAATTAAAGGCTGATTGTGAAGCCAGCTCGTTTTTGAGATCTTTCTTCATCTAGTTTAACAGATAAACAAAACTTACTGGGACCTTGTGATACCAGCCTTTTGTCTTTTAAGTATACAGAGATTTGTAAGTTGTGTCTTTTCACTGCTTCTGTAGATGAAAGGGGATGGGAGCCATCAGAGCCTCTAAGCAGCTTCCCAGTTGGCTTACGTTACTCCAAGTGGTATATCTGAGTCTATTCCCCCAGGAGCAAACTACCTCCAGTTCTCCTGCTCAGAGGAGGCAATTTCCAATCTCACCACACACTGCCCAACCTGTTATTTATCCTGGCTATTACTCAGAGATGTCTCTTCTATCACTGACAGTCACAAAGTGGCTAAGTACATGTAAAGGCAGATGAACAACCTGTCACCGAAAACTGTGTAAATGCACTCCAGCAACTACGCAGAAACAGCCAAATGTTTTTGCATATTTGACTGGAGATAGCCAGCAATCAAGCAACTGTTCTGGTCTACAGCCAAAACAAATCAGGAATTCTGTCAGATATTTTTTGTAAAGTGAATCATGGGGACATAATCAGGTTTGGCTCCATATTAATTGGTGCAGTTTGGCTATTAAAATTCTCAGTTCTGCAGCTGATGCTTCCCACGCTGTTCTCAGGCTGCGGTTGGGTTACGGTCATGACAGCAGTATCAGGTGAATGGAGCAGTTCTCCCTGCAAGTGGAAGCAACTCTTTTCTCTTAATGAGACTTTGGATGCATAGTGCAGTTTGTCTTTTCTCACTTGGGATTTTCTTCTTCCTCACAGGGGAGCCATTGGAAAAAGAGAAGGAGCTGTGAGTCAGCTTAGTGGTGCAATGGTACCTGGCAACTGCAGCAAGGATTGAGATCTGGTCTGCTTTCTAGATCATCCTTACTGGAAAGTTGTTCTGCCTTTGGTGCCCTCTTCATTTGCACCCATAGACATTTCTGTCTTCCCAGTGCCTGTGATAACTGTTTGGTTTCTTAAAAAATCCCTTCGGAGCTGAAGAGGCAGCATCTTCCAGGCGCAGGGCATCACAACTGGTGAGATATGCTATTAATGCTTAAATATATCTTTATTTTTTTTCCTGGAGGTATTTTCTGTTCAGTTGAGACAATTGCTATCATGAGCAGCACTTTAGTGTTAGCTTACTTTCCTTTGAAATTCAAGGTCTGGTGTGGAAAGAGGCCCTTCTAGGTGGTTAGTATTCAGCTTAATTTAACATATTGGGAAGATAGTTTATGGCAGTCCTTGACTGAACTGACTGTCAGAAATTGCTTGGGTATTTGGGAGTCTTCCACATTGACGTTTCCTTTTGTTAGTGTTTTGTAAGTATGTGCATGGTAATCTAGCTCTCTGACACATGAGAAATTCTTCCACATTGTGGCGCTTATGGTCCCAGGACATTACCTGAATGGGAAGGGAGTACTTCTCTTAAGAAGGCCTAACTCTTATTTGTCTTTCTCATTAAACCTACATGTGGTCATTTTTGCACACACGCATCAGTTGTACACACAGAGTACAGACAGAGGAAATTACTTCAGCTCCACAGCCATACCAGTCTTTCTCCTGGTGAAAGGTTACGAATATGGAGACTATTACCCGTCATTAAGATAATAATGTTACTGAATATGTTAGCAGAGTCAATGACTCTATATTCCCTAGGTGTTCTGGTTTTAGTTTGATAGGGACCTGTAAAACAATTCTGCTTGCCAGGTGGGAGGAAATTTGCTGTTTGAAAGACTGTTGCTTCAGCACTTGATAAGAGTCTTGCTAAGCAATAATGATAATAATAAATGTTCCCAGGCTACACTTGTTCTATAATTGCTGTTTAGCACAAATGGCTCCAAGTGAGGGAGCTGCATCATTCTAACTACACAGGTGGAGGTTATGATGTCATGCATAGCAAAATCACTGATCCAAAAGGATGGGACATTTATATAAAACAGCAATACGATACAAAGTTATAGTAGTGAAGACTAAAGAAAATGATTAAAAAGGATTTAAAACTTAAGTGAAGAAGCTAAGCTAGGTGAGGAAGGGACTTGCCTTAAACGGTTACCTTGTTTGTTGAACACCTCTCTGAAGTGACTGGCTGCTATCAAGGGCTCTGTCTTGGATGAGGGATATCACAGATCTAATCTTGAATTTTCCCGTGAGGGTAATGTTTTGTAAGTGTCCCAAGAAGTCATGGTCCATATACATGGCAGAACTGAAGGCTATTGTGTCTGCACTAGCGTGTACTAAGTGAATAGCAGATAAAGGCTTGTGTTGCATGTCTCATACCAGTTTTCTAGTCTGCCTTTTATGATGACTGAAGTTCATCAGGCAGATCCCAGAGTCCCAAGCAGGGCACAGTCCTCAGTGCATACCAAGTTTGTGTGGTTGGCTGTAGCTTGCCTGCTCTTCTAGGCTCTGGCTATCACAGCTTGTGTCTGGAGGTGAGGGAAAGAAGAGGCAGGGTGAACTGGACTAAAGCCAGGAGTAATAGAAAGCTAGAAGTGATAGCTTGGACAGCATTGGCTCCCAAACACTCTTTTTATTTGCATGTAGCAGTGTAAAGGCTCCAGTTTCAGTCCTTGGGAATAATTAATCCTTAAACAGTGGGAAATAATGCAGTATGCAATCGGTGAGCTGTCCTGACAAAGGCATGGCCGAGTAAAATTATTTTTTTGAGGCTGTTAACTATGCTGACTAACAGAGTTAGTTAATTCTGTAAGGTTAATGTTTTGGGCAAATTCCCAGCCTCCAAATGCCTGCAGGCAGACTTGTCCATATTTGTGGTATATTTGAGGTCTAGTGTTCCTCCTTTGGGCCATATATTTTAGGAGAAATTTTTAATGGAAGGAAACATTGCTGCAGAATAACAGCCTTCTCCAAAGCACTTTCCAAAGACATGTTAAGGCCAAAGGTCTTGTTTTTTCAGGGCAAAAAATGTGAATCCTCTAATATTTACTTGATTATAAATAGCAACAGGCAAGGCTCTAAGGATGGATTCCTGGGAGATTATGTGAAGGGTGGTTATTCCCCAAACTAAGCAAAGGCAACAGTTGTCTTTAATTGTTGCATCCTCTTTGGCACAAAGAACAGCATTATCGTTAAAAAGATAGCAAATAATTGTAATAAATTTGTGTGTTTTTCATTCTTCTGCTCAAGTGCCTCTTTTTTCTTCAGTCCCAACAAGAACAAAAATGTGTCTTTTTTTCTAATAAGAGATGGCAGTTTGACACTGGGGGAATCTTCATTCTAAATGTTTTGGTTCTCTAGCCATGCCAGCAGTGATGCAGATTATATTAGCATTAGGACCATGCAGACGATAGGAAAAAGTGCAGCCTGGTGAGGGAAGCACTTAACTGGGGTGTAAGAGGTGCTGCTGCTGTTGAATGACCCACTGGGCTTGGGCAGGTAACTGCGTTTATCCGTGCCTCTGTTCCCCCATCTGTAAACAGAAGGGAAGATTCTTTCTTTTGAGAGCTGCTGTTTGAAAATGTTGTGTTACTTTCAACTGAAAACAAATCTGCTAATATCATTGCTAATAAATAGATGACTGTTAGCTAATTCAATTAACAGATTAGTTTGCCTCCCACAGTGAAATTCAACCTCTTACAGTGCAGGTCTTGTAAAGCTCAGCATGCAATTTGTGCATTGCCAAAGAGTTAACATGAAACCCAAGTGATGCATAAGCCTTGCTAAAGAGGCTGAAGGCCAGAGCCTTCATAATGCCTTGACACTTCCAAACAAAGTTACGGCATTTGAGATGTGTTTATAGACTTGTGAGTTTGCCTGGAACCACAGGGCAGTCCTGGTGTGTGTGAGGCATCTGCCTTGTTCATATGCGTCACCAGGAAAGTAATGCCTAGATGTAAAATTGTAAAAAATAAGAAAATGCACAACGTTAATTCTTAGAAAAGGAGTACGGTTGCTGGTTTGCTTCCTAATTTTCTGTATCAAGAATTAATGTCTGGTAACTAAACTGACTGGAAAATGTGTTTGGTAGTAAATGCATTAGCTAAGATCTCAAATAGCAAAAAAAAAAAATTAATTGTATATTTCAATCATTGATGTGGTTTTGTGTAGATACACGTTTTTCTGTTAGTACTTATTGGAGAAAACATGTATTGTATGTCTGTATGTAAGACAGGTATTTAACTTTGTAAAAAGTTGTGACTAAACTCTGTAGGATGCTTTAGAGTTTAGGGAACCTAACAGATAGCCCATTGTAACCTGTTGTGTGCTATCCACACCCAGAAAGTTACAATTAATACCCAGCACTCAAAAAAAAAAAAAGTCACAGGGATTAAATGACAGAATTGCTGCTTTTTTTGGTGGTTGTTGGTACTATCATAGATGCTAAAGACATTCCAACCAAGGGCATGTGGCCATAATGGAATTTGATGTACAATCAGTTTTAGGGAACAGCCTGTGCCTTGTTAATATGATCCATAAAAGGCTTCCAAACTTCCTGAAACCAGTCCCTTCGGTTTCCAAGTCTGCATATGATCTCATAGGAAATGATCTGGGAGAGGCCAGCTAACCCTTTTGCATAATGAAGGTAGCATTGTTCTTTTAATGCCTGAAGTGACTTGTTTCACTGATACAAGCTCAATGATCCACTTTTCCTCTGTTGCCAAATCCCTGTTATCAGACTTCACAATGATTTCAGTGGCATTAGATTAAAGAGTGAGAGGACTGAAGTGTGACTTAAAGACTGACCTTGATAATGTCATTCATTTGCTTTGTCACCCATTTTTGTCTAAACTATTTTAAAAATCCTAAACCACTTGCTGTCTGGTGAAATTTGAAAGATGGAAATGTAAATACATAACACAAGTGTGCAAAGTTTATTTTGCAGTGGGCTCAGAGGCAGGTAAACAATCTGTACCTTGCAAAATTTCATAAATGGCAGTCGTAGCAAGATGGTGAGGAAAATACCTGCCCTGCATATAGATTTAATATTGGAAAACCTCTCATACGTACGTTAGCAGTAGATACAGAAAGTGTGTTCTTGTATTGGAGCCCTGTAAAACCTCCACTTTCTGGGATGTTGACACATAAACACAGTGTGCCTCAGACAGTGTGTGTTCTTTTATATTCTCAGGATACCCAGGATTTCCTTACTATATCTAGCCCAAGAAGGGAAACACTCCAATGAACTTCTATCTGAAAGCCTTGTACGGCAGCTAGTGTTAATCTTCATTGGCAAGGCAGAGAGAACAAAAGCGTCTGGGTTTTGTCACTGTGCAGAAGTACGATTATGGTCTAGTTCATGTGAATGGGTAGTAACTGCACCAAACTGAAATTACAGTGAGCCTAAGCAGAGGGCTCTGTGGCACTCTGCTCGCTGCGAAGTTGTTAAGTTTGGCACTCTGCTCTGGGCGCCAGTCAAACATTTTCTTAACCATATTAGGATATATGGAAATTGGCCAACCAGCAATAGGCTTTTGATGTACTTATTGTTTGTGCTGATATTTTATGAACTAGACAGCCACTGCTTTTCTTAAGAACCAACAAGTTTAATAAAATAAGACAAATAGAACCCTTTAAAAATTGTCATTAAAGTTTGGAAGCAAAAAAAAAAGCATTTCCTAAGACAAAAGAACCCAAAGTTGATGTTATAACACAACTTTGTGATTCCCTTATGCTTTTCATCCGTAGATCTTGATCACTCTGTAAATCAGATCCCAGTAAAAGCCCAGTAAGTTAAATATTATGCTGTTATTCAGGTGAAAAACAGGAGTACAGTGAACCTGACTGGCTAAGGCACAAGCATACTCATTCCCTTTGGCAGACTTATCCAAGGCATGGTAGCCCCCAGCAGAGGGGCAGGGTGAACAAGTGGATCGGTGACTCTCTAAACTGTTGCAACAAGGTTTGCTTGAGTTTGGTAGGTGAAGGCTTTTGTGTCCTGATGGACACAAAGTTCTACTTATGTGCCTGTCCTGTTTCCTAGAGAAAACAAAGAAGAGAAATAGAAAATACTAAATACTGGGTTGGTTAATTCCTTCATCATTGCAAATTATCCCAAAGCTGGATAGAACAGAATCTGGTATTTATTTTTATGATTGTCTCCAGGACAGTTAGACAAGAGACAGAAGCCACTGGTGAATGCCCCATTTGGGACATTGTTCATCAGGACGTACAGGCTGGTCTACTTGTGTCAGGGAGTTCCTAGTCAGAGCTGTAGCTTATACCTGGGGTAGTGCAAAAGCAATGGGCCTGACATATCTGTGTTGCTTCAGGGTTAAGGAAATCTGAAATTTCCCCAACCAGGGATAGAATATTCCACTGGGGAAATTTAAAAACTTGTTTTCAACCTAAAATTTCAAAATAGCCTGTTTTCAGGTTTGAGCTGACAATTTTTGTGTTTTTAAAGGATGAAAAGCTGAGAAGCAGTAGTGTTGATCAAGCATATTATGATGTCTATCGCATACTCTAGAAGATTTTGCTATTAAAATGACCTTTTTGATCAATAAATGTTTTCATAATTCTTAATTTACTGCTATTCCCTGTAGCTGTAAACTCTTGGTTGACTGAAATGATTCTTTGCCCTTGCTAAATGCTCTTCTAATACTTGCAGACAGTTGTCACGTCCCCTTCTTAGGATTTAGTCAGTTGATGCATCCTTAGCTCTTTTAATCTCTTTGTAGGTCAGTGCCTTTCTGCTTGCTTAGCATTTTTATGGCTCTCTTGTGATCTTCTGCTGGGTTGTTATTGTCATTCAGGAAATGAGTTCTCCAGAGCTGAATGAAGTATTCCAGGTGTGATCACCGCAGAGCTGTGTTAGGGATATTACCTTTCTGCACTGTGAGGTTGCCTTTGTATTTCATTTAATGTTGCTTGGATTCTTTCTGCTATCATACCATGCATTATTTGATGTGTACTCCTAAGAAACAGGATTAAACAAGACCAACTTTAAACCCTTTGAGCCTTTTGATTGCGGATTTTGGCAATGTCTTTCAAAGATGCGAAAATGGTTGAAGCCATGCTCATGACTTGTAGCTAAAGACAGGACTGTGCTGCCAGGAGGCTGGAATAATCTTGTGAGTTCTGACCCTGCTTTTTACTAATGATGTGTATGATCTTATACAAGTCATTTGACTTCTTAACCCCTGTGTCTGTATGTGTTAGAGGGTGATAATGCTATAGTAGCTGCATTTGGCAAGGCTGCTGTGAGGGTCAGTTCAAGTTTGCAGATGATCTGAAAAATATAAAGAAGTGGAAATGTAAAATATTTGGGCAGAAGACTGCAGCAGACCACATTACATGACCTCTAAGCTTATGTTGTCCATGCTTGTAGAAACTGAGGAGGACCATCATTTGTCACTTTGTTTGCTAAAAGAAGAGTGGAACAAAGTCAAACAAAAAGGGTGAACTTCATACTGAGCGTAACATCTGCAAAGTTCACTAGAGACCCATTGAGAATATGGTTTTAACATGTCAAAAATTGCTTTGTTGTTTTTGACCAGCTGTTGATTTTTATTTTGAAACCTGCACAAGCAAGTATACAATCAGCTGAAAATCCTGGAAAAAGGAAGTGAGCCTGTCTTTTGTTTAGGTGTGTTTATATCAGTGCAAAATGAATGTAATATCAAAAAATGTAGCAGAGCTAGGAGTGGAGCATGGAGAGAGTGAAATATTATTTTTACATGTACTCTGAACTCATGTACATGATGACATGTCACAAATGCTTCTTCTGAACCCAGGCTGGTAATCCACTCACTGGCACAGCAGATGGTTTTACTGGATTAAAGAAAACTGCATCATACCCTGCTGCGTGAAGCAGATACAGCTGGAGTCTGACTTGTCCAACTCTACTTTGCCCATCATCTTTGAGATACAAAGCTGGTGAAGTTTTCACCGCAGAAACATTCAGCTGAAGTTAATTTGTGAGGAGCTGGTGTTTATTGGTTGTATGTACCTGGTGAGGAGTTAGTCTGAGTATTGTAACATATCTGAGAGCTAGGCTGACTCATGGGCAGTCTTTTTAATCAGGTCCAGTACCACTTGTATGAGTTGAGAAATTTGCAGTGATGGTCCCTGATGTTTACAATACAACCATGATTTATAGTTTTATTAAGCAATTTTATTTTTGGAAGTGAATGCTCTGAGGTGGCTGAGGATAAACATAATTGAAAAAAAGTTTTGTTAGTTGAATTTTTTCACTGTATATAGCTACTTATAGAATTTGGTGACTGAAAGATTACAAAACCACTAGTGTGAAAGTTACTGCCCAGGCAAAGGCGCTTGCCATAGACTGGAGCCATGGATAAGGATGGAAAAGTGTGTGAAAGGTTTGAGAAGTGCAGGGAGAATGTGAAAAAGCACATGAGCTCTTGGGGCAGGAGGGAGGAGGTTCTAGGTGACTATTTGTGTTCTGCGTTCCCACAAGACATCAGACTAAGACAAAATAGATGGAAATGCAGCCTCAGTACTGAATTCACTCCAGGAAAATGGGGGGCAGGCAGAGAGAGAAACATTTCTGTTCTCATTTTAGATCCAGTACAGAAAGGAGGTCTGCTGTAGGGCTGTAGTTCAGTTCTTGCAAGAAGCATTTCTATGGAATTTTGGCCTTAGGTGGACTTCCCAAGAACCGCTACTGTCCAGGAGATATTCCAGCTAAAATCTTCTGAGAGCACTTTGAAAATATTGGCACTGTTTCATCTGAACTCTGGTCCAACTTTAACTATGAGAGGAGCATAAGATGTTCTGATTTGGATCTAAATGGCTCCTCTCTATGCTGTCCAGCTTGCACATAAAATCTGCAAACAGAAGAACACCCCAACCAAGCAACCCCCCCAAATGGCCACTTATAAAGAACATGGAGGTAAAAAAATTGTACAGAATTTCTATTTGACTAGACTAAGGCATAATTTTAACCACAGATAGTTATGAACAGAGGACAGCATCTCCTCAGCAGGAGAGGGGAGGTTGTGGCAGGGTAATGGCACAGAAATTAAAGTGACCCACACTGTGCTTTCTGAAAATGCAGTCTGTTTTGGCTGGCTTTGAGCAGCCTCAGAAATCCTTCCTGCTATAGTATTGTTGTTAGCACCACAGCTAATTCAGTTGTTACTGTCATCTGCATGTGGACCTTTCCTTGGCTTGATCCTAAACCACCAGGACTGGACTAGTGGATTGAGCTGTGTGAGCAGAGACAGGAATTCAGCAAGATGCCTTGTTTTTCTGTACCTCAGTTTGCCTATTGGGAATAACCTGACATGGCAGAACCAGATAAGGCAACATGTGCTTGATCAGGAGGCATATTTGTTTGTCAGTGACACTATACAGCTCTGATCATGTGAACATTTAATGAGATGCAATTCCTGCCTGAAGTGTTTCCAGCTTAAAATAGATATAGGCATGTGCAGAGACGGAGCAGAGATGCGGACTGGCTTGTCTAGAGGGTCAAAGGGTCTGTTTAGAAGAGGGCTGGGTTTGGAGCCTGGTCCCCAGAAATGTTTTCCAGTGGCTGACTCAGTTAAACCCACTGTGGCCTAAATATTAACTACCCTAATACAGACAAAAAACAGTTTTGATTTGAGCTAAGGGGCTCTCAGACCCTCAGAGCTGATCCCTTTCCAGAGGACGGGGGACTTTGCTAAAGGGTTCACCTGTATGAAATGAATATGCTTGTGACAGCAGAAAGGCTGGGGTGGCTGGGCTTCACAGAGAATTCAGGTCTTTCCCAAGCCCAAGCATGAGTCTGCATGAGCTGGCTACAGCCTGGACCAAAACTTAGTCTTCAATGAACTTCTAAATAACCCAGTAGGAGATATTTGGGTTTAATTCGGTTTCCTGGAGGTGAGTCAGCAGTATGAAGCTGAGATCCAGGTGTGTTCTGGATCCAACCTCCTGTGTGCACAAAAGACAGCTATTTTGAAGCATTGATTAATTATGACCCACCTATATTGTTCTTGGGACAGAATTATGGTGTTGCTTTGTATTTTTTTTTTCCTGTGTGCTATCTTCCATGTGCCTGTGGCATGTAACAGTGAGCTAAAGAGTTACCACTACATTTACTTGTGTTTTGGGGAGGAAAGTCTTCCTGTTGCTGTTCCCGCTCCCCCTATCTGCTCCAGAATTTTAGTTAACTGTCTTGCCAAGAATTTGATTAAGTAGCTTGGATATAAAAGAAGATTTTGGTTTATGACTCTTAAAATGTGTAGATGTGCCTGTAAAGTTAAAGGTAATCAGATCTCATGCTCCAGAGTGTAAGCTGAATGCTGAGGTATTCAGAAGTCACCTGTTTTATCCTGCTTATTATTGCATGATTTGATAGGTGAATTGTGGATTTGTTTCATCATCTTGTATCTTGTGGCCACTGTTGGAGACAGAATGCTGATGTTGGTAGAGTTGCAGCTGGTATCACTGATGTTATGTTTATCATTCAAACAAAAACAACAGATCAGAGCTCTATAATAGGAAAAGGGATTTTTATAAGTAAGTTAAATATGTGGGGTAATTCAAGAGAAAATTGTAGTGGTTAGGGCTAGAGTTTCAAGGACAGGAAGTAGGCACTCAGTGAAAGTCAAGGCTAGTAACTGTCCATTGTATCTCTTTAAAATCTCTAAATTTTCAGGTTCAATTTTTGTTTTTGCTTTAAAGAAAAGAAATTGAATTAATGGACTTTAAAACTATGCTTAGCAAAAAAAAAAAATCTGCATCTTGAGTTCATTATACTTCTACAGCTATCCCAGTCTGGCTTTAGGTTGGGGTTTTGTATGTTGATTTGATTGTTATCTATGGTTAACAGAATGTCCATATTCAAAGTATCTTGGGTTCTGGTTTTGTTATATGTCATCGATTTTTGATACCTTTTGGCTATAAGGATCTGCTGACTTGCCATTTGAATCCTTAGGAATCTTTCTCTGCAAGTGCTTCTGTGGAGAAAATGACTGTGCACTTCCTCCTCCTTCCTGTGGTCTTTTGATGAGCTCCAGCTTACTGCTGTTCTTGTTGAAGACACACACATAGCACTTACGCTGAAATTGGCAGGTAGTATTACAAAATATAGAAGGTAGTCTAGAAAAAAATGTTGGCAAGTAATCCAGTCCATTCTATTGGTCAAAACCAGAGGTTACTACTCAAATTATTTGAGTGGTGTATTCTGTTCTGGAGGTGTCTCATGCAGAGCTTTGCAGTTTGCCTCAGTTGACCTGTAACAGTGCTTAGTTATCGCTGTCTTTACAGTTTCCCCAAGGGTCTGAACTGGTAGGGAAATCACTAGTGTCAAGGGAGAAAATCAGTCTCCATTGCTCCATCTTAAGTACATTATGCCTTGTCCTGCCCTCAGTGGATATGATGATTTTATTGTTCTCTTTAATATATATGAGGAGAATTACCATGTCCTTTAGGCTTAGCAAACCTGACCCTTCCAACCTCTTATGAAAACTTCTGTTGCCCTCTTCTGGACCTTCTTCCAATTGGTCCACATCTTGCCTGAAACTCATGGATACCTGCAGATGGACTCAGGACTCCAGCCAGGAACTGACCACTGCTCAAGAGGAAGGGAGTGCTGTTTGTAATTTCTGTGTTTCCAACTGTATGACATTATTCCTACAGTGTGATTCACTATCAGCCCTGGGTGTTGGGATTTTTCCCTTTTTATTTTTAAGAACTGAGAATTACTGCCTCATTTAGTAAATCACTATCTAGTGTTTGTGAAAGCAATTATCAAACTACTATCATGATTTTTAGAGATTTAGCCTGCAAGTTTAGAATGCTCAAAGCTGAAAATTGCCTGGGTTTGCATGTTCTAATACTAGTCAGTAGTGTCTCCACTTGCAATTCCCAACTTTTATGTTTTTTTAAGCTATTAATAGCAAAATACCCAACAATGAAGAGTCTTGATCTTTTTGATCAATGACTTGGGCTGCCTAATATGTTCAGCCATGTCATGACCAAGTGGCTTCACAGGGATAGTTCAGGCTGAAAATGAAAATAGGCTGAAATAGGGAGGCAAGCCCTTACAGCAATGAGAGAAATGAAAATGTGTGCATGAAATGCTTCAATGAGTTTTTGAAGTGATTAGAACAGCAACTAAAGAAACGCTGTAGGAGAGCAGGATGAATCTAGAGCCAAGTTTCTTCAACACCTATGGGCGTGCTTCATATTAATTTTTAATATCTGGTTTTAGAAATCTTGAGAAAGAAGAGGCAATGCTATAACAGGAGCAAACATATTTTGTTGAAAGCGGAGTGAGTCCTATGTAATGTCTAATGTTTTTAGAGTGGAAACTGTACTCCTTCCATATAAGATGAACAGCTTAAGGCGAGGTACTTCCTCCTTTAATCCTCCTTGCTACACCATGACTGAAAGGCTTTGGAGTCTTTGAGGTGAATTTACCATAGCAGTGGCAGAATGATCCACATATCCTCAAGCTTGGCCTCCTGGAGGTTTCCTAGACACTCAGATGATTGTTAATGAAGAAGACAGCTCTTATCACATACATCCCCTAAAGAAGTAAATTCAGAATGTCTATGTTGGTAGCAAAGAGACTGTCGGTTTCTAACATCTATTTGCTGTAGTTTGAATATGCTGAATTCAGAATAGCAGCCTTGCAGGGTAAGGTTCATGTACGTTATTTAATGCTACTGACCCATTCATTCAAGCCAACTTTTTCTACTTTGCAAAAGACGGGGGAATGAAAAAGAGCATCTGTCAGTATAACTGTGCAATAGAGGAAAAAAAAGCTTTGGAAATACAACGCTAAGGAAATATAAAATTGGACTTGTTGTTGTAATGGGGCATAATGGTTAGAGTTCACAATGGGTCTGTTACTATAATCAAGCAGAGAAAAGGCTCTAATCCTTTGAAGAATATAAGTTTTTTACATTATTTGCCCAGGTGTGAGTGTGATGGATGAGGCCAGATGTCCGTGGTGCGACTCTGTGGACTCTGTATGGGTTAAGCTGAATCTGACCAATATTCTCAGAAGAGACTTACTAAAGGGATAGGCTTTCTTGTGTTGGTGACTACCTAGCTACGGTATTCACCTTTAGAAATACCAAAATTTACCTCTTAAGGTGATAACTGGTATACTATAGATTTTCACTGTGCTAGGAATAGGAAATAACTGCTGTTTCAAACTCTCCCATGCACTGAATAAAGAAAGACATATGTTTTTAAGCTCACCACCTTGTCTGTCTTTTTGAAACTCTGCTGAAAGTTTTCTGTCTGAACCTAGGAATATCTTATGCACATTGTGGTACATACATAGACCTCAACTGAGTGCTAGGTACTGTTAATAAAATTCCATTTGTGCATTATGCACATATACAAAAAGTTAACTGAAATCCATAGAAACATGAAAAAGGCTTTCAAGTAGGTTTTGAGCTAGGCTCTGAATTAGAATAAAGATATTGGTAACAGTCGTGCAAAGGTAAATACTTGTTTTCCTCTTCACAGTATAACAGGAGTGAAACATATTGAGCATTTACTTAGTAATGTAATATCTTATTTATGTAGACTTATAAAGAAAAATCAAGTGTTTTCCTTTTCCCTCCCCACCCTTTCCTCTGGGGCATTGTTAGCATGTGCATATTTGATCTGATCTAAACCTAGGGAACTGAAAGAATTTTTTTCCACTGACTTGATAGGTTTTGGTCATTTCCCAAAGGCTCAGGCATGTTAGTCATGTCACTTTTCTTTCCTCAGAGCTGCCTTTAAGAGTTTGTTACAAAGGCCATAATGGATATTCAAGAAACATTTAAATAAAATGGTGGAAGCTGAAGTCCCCATCTCACCAGTAGGTCATGGTTCAGTGATAAAGTAAATTGTGTGTTAGGGCTCCTAGTAATCGGTAAGAAACATACTAGTTGGGTAGTGTAATGCAGCTGTGATACAAATTCTCTCTGATTCCTGTTACTAGCAAGCAAGCTGACAGGTTAACTTCACACTGGCAGGATTTTTTGTGCATTAGGTATTGCCTTTGCTTGCAAAGTGGTCACAGAGCTGGTACAAAGGTGTAATGCTAGTGTAAACTCCATAAGCTAATAGGACAAAAACGTGACCACAGATGATTGCATTTGCAGGCTTTGGTAGTATGTTTGTGCACAAACCTAGTGATTGTGAAACCTCAGTCTAAGTGTGACTGGTCAGCCAGTTTTGAATTCAAACTACCTTAGTTATCCTTGGAATTACAGGTGAACTAGTGCACTTTCAAGAAAGAGTTAGTGTGGATGAACTAACTGCTTGCAGTTACCATTTTGTGTGAAAGCCACTTCCATCTGCCCTTCAAGCATTGTAAACACCCATGAAACTCTCGCTGTAAGGCATCAACAGTAGATTTTTTTAATGTTATTTTTCATTATATAGCATATGTCTACTCTTGAAATCTAGTTCAGATGACTAAATCACACATATAAGAATGGAAGAAGGGAGCATCTTTTTAGGTATCTTATGAATGAATAACAATGAGACCTCAGATATTAGTGTCCCTGTGTTGTAACTTATGATCTTGAAGTTTCTAGGTGTATCTGTTAGATCAGGACTTTGCAGTGTTAACATAAGTGATTGCTTTTGTCATACTGGAAGTGTAGACGGTGCTCTGCAATAATACTGGTGCTAGGAAAAACAAGATGAATTGTTTAATGATATTTAGGTAAGGTTGACATTAAACTTGAATGTCATGGCTCCTGTAGATGTGACTTGGCCACAGGACTTTCCTGTCTTTAAATACAAATAAAGTGAAGTCAGCTAAAACACATGGCCATTTAAAAAAACCTCCATGATGGAGCACAGCTTGGCAAATAGAGGGCTGGATTGCATCTTAGAGGACCAAGGTCATCTTCTTGCTGTTTCAGACCTTTTCCATATCTCATGTGGGAGGGCTTGAATAGCTTGTGTTAATTCCCTGGGATTTGATCCCATAATGTGTCTCAATGAGAAGCAGCTTGAAGCAGGCTTCAGCATGTCATGTTACCGAGCTCTTCATTTCTAGGTGGATTGTACAGTGCTGGCGTGATTCGTCCTGAAGTTTATGTCGCAGTTAGGCAACCTTTTGGTTAGCGTGTTGGATGCTGGATATTTCATGGTTGATTTAGCTGGGTTCACAGAGCTTTCCGTAAACCATGCTGTTCTAGAAAGAAATTTATGGATTTGAATGAGTAACCAGTTACACAGGGCAAATGGCACTGTCTCTGATTAGTGTATGAAAGGATGTTTGGGTTTACCACTAATTGCAGATAAAAATTAATATTTGTAAAGGAGACACGTATGATTTATTTATAAGTGTTTTCTGTTTCCATAATGAAATTTCCTTCGGGTTTAAGTACAGTCATTTGGAGGAAAAAGCAGAGGTCTGTGGCTCATTAGTTTCTGGTGGTTGTCAGAAGCCATTAATCAATTGCCCCTTTACCAACATAGGTCCTAATTCAGCAAAGCATTTAGGCACATGCTTAACTGTAAGCATGTGTTTCAAAGCACTTTGCTAAATCAGAGCTTTAATGTGATTCAAGCTTGCTGCATTTCTTTCCAAGTCTAGAGTTACCCTGAAATGACAGGAGTAGCTAATACATCAGCTAAGGTGCAATGTACCTTCCTCACTTGTCTTTCTAAAAAGTCATATACAAGGGGAAAAAATGGGTCAGTTTTTCCCTCTGCCTCCTTTCCCTCATCCTTTTCAAATCCTACCTCAAATGGAGACTTCTGTACTGAATAGTAGGGCATGGGAAATGGTAGCAAACCAGGAGCAAGCAGAGTGCGATGAGGGGAAAGCAATTTCCACTTAATTGTTTTGAACTCTCTGATCTCTGTTTTTGCTAAAGCCCACTTGACTATGTGGAGGAAAGGGGAAGGCAGCAGAGCTATGTTCTGATACGGCCAGATGAATCCTGGTATGCAGGATCTCATAAGTCTAGGTAGGGTACACGTATGTCTTAATCTACAGTGGAGATGTAGAGTGAGGGGACCTTGAATTTAATTCTTCCAAGCACTTCTACTCTTGTGAAAATTACAGTGGGACTTTCAGCAGTGATGAAAGGCCAAGACTGAGAGTTATGTTCTCAGTCTTGTCTATTTTGTCTGGTGCAAAAAGGATGCAATCCAACCACAGCTATCCTGCAGAGAAATTCCCTGGCAGAAGCAGCATCCCAGCTTGCACAATGCCAGTGTAACTGGCCCCTGTATCCACCCTTCCCGTTTTTACTCCAGTAAGAGAATCCAAGGGACCTGTTTTTTTTCTTTATGTTTATTCATACATCATTCATAATTTAGTAGAGAT
The DNA here is from genome assembly GCF_000690535.1 of Cariama cristata. NCBI lineage: Eukaryota > Metazoa > Chordata > Aves > Cariamiformes > Cariamidae > Cariama > Cariama cristata. The sequence goes on along the minus strand of NW_009629011.1, from coordinate 20,904 downwards.
GATTGAGAGCTGTCAGAAATTACAACAGTTACTAGACTAGTACGATTTTTATCTATCGGCAGGAGGTTGGATGCCTTGCAAGTAAAGGGGATCAGTATTACAGTCCCTTCGGGATTTGTTTGGTATGGGAGAGAGTATAGCCCTTATGCACTTTTTCCCTCTGTTCCATGAAAGTCAAAGCTCCCCAGCAGTCACAGCTGTGTATCAAATAAAGACCTTGATTCATTACAGACTTTGCAGTAGGGATGCTGCCTGTTGAATCATCAGCACCACTTTTTGATGAACATTAGGTTTCCTTTGGATTTCTTACTCTCAAATGTTGCTGCCACTCAAACTTGTTTTGCTTGTAAAATCTGACATCATCTCAGCCTGAGGTTGTATGTGGGAAGGAAAATTACTTCATTGATTCATGTTTCCATTTTCTTCCCTTTCTGTATTTGACAGCAACAAGAACACATGATGGAACGTTGCACGTAAACCTTTGCTGTGTACATTACACAGATGGAAATGGCAACTGAACTGAGTTTTGCCTTTCAGACTGAAGCAAAGCCTCTGTTGCTCATAATGGACCTTGACTCTGCAACATGCAGTTAAATAGATCAGCGTGGAAAATTCTGTGTGCTTCCTTTGACTTTCTATTGGTATTTTCTCTGTCTCGGAGAAAAGAAACAAAAGTACTTTCTATCATCTGTATTAATAGTTTTATACCACACTCGAGCACTGTTTATGTTGAAAAGCATTCCAAGACTTCAAAGACTTAAAATCTGACCAGATGAGAATCAAAGAGTAGCAGAGGAAGAAGCAGTGCTGTGGCAAACCCCTGTGCCCAATCTCACCCCAAACCCTTTCTCCAAAACACGTGGCAGCATTAGGCAGATAAGTCTTGTCTTGAGTCTCAGGTCACAGCTTTCTCTTTTGCTGGTAAAAGGGTGTTGTTCAAAGGCTCAAACACTTTTCTATAACTGGATTGATAATGATGGCAGTGGCTATCTCCTTAGTGTGCTTTTCCTCTGGAACCCTAGAATTGTCACCCATGTGAGTGATGGAATATTTTTGATAAAGATTGTTTTGCCACTCTAACACAAGTGGCAGGTAAAAGTTACTGAGGCAGGTAAAAGCAGAAACTGTTCCTGTGGTGCTTTTTTTTTCAATTTGGAACATGTTCCTTTGACACTGGTTTTGGAAAGTCAGAGCAACACTTACGGAAGTTTTAAGATAGTTCGCAGTTTTTCTTCATGCTCTGATCATGTGGTTGCTTAGAATTCCTAGTTACCTTGTGCTTTTTTAATGTTCCAAGAAGTTTAGGGGGCTTCACATCTGATATACCTCTACTCTACAGTTTGCTGAACACTGTATGTTTGGGTATTGCAGATCTGTCCAGAGCAGAAGCTGTGCTAAACTGCACAGGGCAAGTCAGTCCTTTATCCTATATGTGTATACAACTTTAAAGCAGTCAGTTGTTGCTACTCAATAATCCTTGCTCTAGAGAAAGCAGCACATCTGAGGAAAGGTATCATTAATAGAAAATTGATTGTCAAGATAAACCATGCAATCCTGACAGATGCTGAGCAACTATAGATGACCCTGGAAAGTGTGAATCCTTAGCCATCCATAGAAGACGCTCAACAAAAGCAGAGATGTAATCTTGAGTACTTAAATAAAATGCCTGTATTTGTTTCTAGGCTATGAAGTTTAACAAAAAAAGAGAAAGGAAAGGATGGACAGGGAACAAAAGGAGAAATGGTGGGATATGTGTGATTAATACAGACTTAACTTTGCTGTCTCTGACGGTATGCAGTGATGAAGTGGATGTGTTCTGTGATTTATTTTCTTCTACTTGAAAGTAATGGAGCTCTAAAGATGACTAATGAACCTCCTTTCAAGGTTCATATCTATGACCTAATTCATATGTGCAGGAATCTTGTCTTCCCCTTAACTGCAGCAGAAAGTTGAGGGTCGCTCATCCAAAGAGCGTTAGAGGCCAAAGCAGAGACCCTGGCCAAGATCCAGCACATTTAGCTGCATTCCAGTGAAAACAGGAATCAGATGTAGAGTGCACATGATAGTCTAATTGGCGGATGCTATTTACCATATGTTAATTGCAAGTTGTATTGTAAGTTATGATGTTGATTAAGGCAATAATTAGAGCAGTTCCACACAAGATGCTGAGTTGTTAAAAATAATTGTTCTGATTGATAGAAGCATTTTTATCAGGGTACCACTGAAACTTATTCTTTAGAACAAAACCTTGTCAATGTGCATTGTTCATAACCTCAACTGATGCAAACTGGAATACATAGGACTAGATTCCACAGAAAAGTTATTACCTAAGGAACTGACCTGTTTTGCTTTTATAGTATGGAAGATGGTATGGTTTGTATGTTTGCACACTGTATTTTTGTGCTACATATATTGCAAGATGCATCAGTGTACAGTCACCATGAAACTCTCTGTAAATGCAGAATCACAGAACAGCTGAGGTTGCAAGGGACCTCTGGACCTCTGTAGTCCACCCTCCTCTGCTCAAAGCAGGGTCGGCTAGAGTAGGTTGCCCATGCTTGTGTCCAGTTGTGCTTTCGATACTTCTAAGGATGGAGACTCCATGACCTCTCTTTGTTGAATTTCATGAGGTTCCTGTTGGACCATTTCTTCAGCTTGTCAAGGTCCCTCTGAATAGCAGCACACCCATCTGGTGTATCAACCGCTCATTCCAGTTTTATATTGTCTGCAAACTTGCTAAGTGTGGACTCTTCCATCATCCAGGTCGTTAATGAAGACGTTACACAGTATTGGTCCCAATGTTGTCCGTGGTGTACACTGGTGACTGGCCTCCCACTGGGTTTTTGCAACACTGATCTCAACCCTCTGGGCCTGACAGCTCTTCCAGTTTTCAATCCATCTCTTGGTTTGTCTATGCGGATGTTACACGCTATCAGACAAGTGTCAAGAGCCTTACTAGAGTTGAGATAAACAACACCCACTGCTCTCCTGATCTCAAAATAATCTAAAAAAAAAAAATTAAACTAATCTGTCCATGCTTTAATCTTTAAATGTAAATGAGTGTAACTCATGTTATCTAAACCTGATTCTTTTCAGTCTTTCTCGAAGGCAATAGACTTTTTTCAAAGCAATTTTCAAAGATACAGGGTGCATAAATCCTATTAAAACTGAAGAGGCTTGAGCACTTAACTGTTATTTATGCCCTCAGAAATCTATATTTTGTGTCTCTCTAGAAACATGCATGTACGCCAAGCCAAGTAACTTGTCTGTTCAAACTCATTTTGGAGCTTGAGAGCAAGGCAAGGGTGGACTGAAGAACCTCTTCCAGGGAGCTCTAATCAAAGATTCTCCATTAAGACCACTTCAGTACTTCATTTCCGAATTTATTTTATGAAGGGCTGGTAAGCGATCACAGGAAGTTACAGTCAAGTTGCTGATAGGAATGTTGCATCTTATAGATATCAGTTGAAAACAGCATTGCTCGTTAGTGTGGTAACTAACAACCCATTAACATGCTGATTTCTGTTTAAGAGCATATTCTGTCCCATTGTAAACTGTTTGACTAGAACCCTGATAATTCTCAATAGCTTGTTTATTAATGTTTAATGCTAGCATTATCTGTGTGTTTTTTGTGGTTTTTTTTTTGACATTTATCCTGCACCCAGAATGAAACTCTTGATGTGGAGAGTTTGTATTTACTTTGAAGTAGGTTGGACTCAATGATCTTCAAGTTCTTTTCCAACCTAAATGATTCTATGATTCTGTGAATGGTTACCCTGGTTTTGATCTCCTTTAAAATGGAGCTCAGGTTATGTCTTGTAGACAAATTTCACTTGTGATCTGGAGGCTGAAAATTGGCCTTTGGACTGTGCATAGTGTGTGACAAGACTCTTATGTTGTATTGTCTGTGTGGTGTTTGGTCTTTCATAGTAGAGGAAAGAGTAGGGGAGAACTGTTGCAAGAAAAGGATCAGAATGGTGTTCTCATCCTTCAGACCAATCCAGCAGGCACAATACTGTAGTTCCTTTCTAGTACAGTGTGGTCCCAGGATTTCTCCTCTGGGAGACCAGCTATGGCCATGGTAATTTTTATTGTTAAGGCTGAGCAGTGCTTCAGCTGTATTTTGCTGCTCACATTCTTGAAATTACTTCTGTTCAAGTAGCTGGGCTGGTCCACCTTCACATGAGGCATGTAAAGATCACCCAAAAGGAACAGAGCTAATCATCTGTTTGCACTAATGAGCATGGTGGGGAGGTAGCAGAAAGTGCAGAGGCAGAAATCTCATGTGACTTTTCTTTTAGTATACAGTCTTATTCTCAAAAACATATTGAAAACCCCATTGTTGGCACACACTTGTGGGTACAAGAGTACTTGTTGTGTGTCAGTGTGCTTCCCTTATACCACAATGCTGAAGTTTCCCTTTACATTGAAATTGGAAAGAATCTGACTTTCTATGTTCTACAGTCAAGTAGTCACCCAGCATCATGTCGTTATAACAAGTTTTTAAGCTGTACCAGCAGACATGAGGAAAAAACCCTCCTTTTTTCTCTCCTTAAAAAAAAAAACAAAAAAACAAAAAAACCAAAAAAACAAACAACAAAAAAACAAACGAAACAGTACTTTACACAATTTAGTGAACAGTGTGTATTTCTTTGAGATTGATTTATATACATTCTCTCCAAGTGGAAGGAATTGCAACTAGGGGAAATTGCCATGTTGAAGGACAGGATACTTTGATTTATGTCATCTTCAAAGTGTTTGGACTTCCAGTCACATGCTAAGCTCTCAAACTGAAATAACTATGTCTACCAAGGGATTTGTAAGGGCTTAGCTGCATCTGTTCAGAATTGTACTTCTCGTTGTAGTAGTGCAGGTTTCTCTTCCTAGAAGCAGCTCTTTGCATATCAGCTAAAGGCTGCAGTTGTAAAGGTAAGACTGAACTGGTGAAATTTTGTGTGTGTTGGTTTTTTTTTCCTGCTCTAGCAAGAAGGTCTGTTTAGATGGTGTGGTCCATAATCATGTTATCAAGGAGGTGATGCACAGGACCCAGAAGAGTTGCTCTTGTACACTGCTCATGACTGCTATGTATGACCAATCGGTTTTTGTATTGAGGCAGGTATTTGAAAATGGTGACAAATCAATCCACAGAGAAATGTGCACCTGTGAGAATGGAGTCATTTTTATAAGTGGTTGTCCTAAAACTGGGAGAGCTTGGTTTGTAATTGGTTGGTCTGCTCATGAGTTAGGCCAGAGATCTCATGGAAGAAGTGCAAATAGCTCAAGACGACTTGACATTTCATGGCAGAATGTAGATGTACATACCACACATAGCTTCTGAAAGCACTTGGGGAATATCATCCTCTTTAAAAGAATGAAGAAAGTAGATAAGTGGATACTTTTTTTAAGCTTTGTGTCCTGATTTCAAGAATCCCAGTGAGGCAAGAACTCTTAAGACTGTGGCACCTAAGTAGTAGTTTTTGATTACAGACAATCTTTCAGCTTTCTCATGAATGTCTGTCTGAAACTTTATCAGATCTATCTTGAAGTAAGAATGTTGCACAGTTTTGGGGGCTGATAACTCAGTCTCTGCATTAACTGTGATAAATATTTTTAACCATGTATGATCTTCACAGATGTTTGGTCAATTACCAAGCACAGGTGATTCTACTTGCAGTTCCAATAGGGCACTGAAGATATTGCTGCTGTTTTGTATGCTTAGAACAAGACAGTACTTGGGGCTTGTCTGAAGCTTCCTCTCTTCTCCTTCATCCTCCTCCTACCATTATTTTTAATGGTTTGGATGTCATTTATGGATGTATAAAGAGGCTCTTCAATCTGTGTAAAGTGTGTGCTTTGGTTCTGGCTCAAACAAGGAAGTCTACAACAGAGGAATTGCTATTTCTAGAGAAGAAGGCATTTTATCATCTTCTGCCATGCTTGTCACTGCCCTTTCTCCCTTTTCAGAGCATACCACTGAAAGAATTTGACAGAAATCAGTTTTGTGTTTCTAGGAAATGAAGCAGTTGTTTCTTTCGGAGAAAGTTGCTTTCCCCCCTACCCCCCCATAAAGGAAACCAAATGAAAAAACTAAAAAAACTGGTCCACTGTTTGACACACTGGGAGACCCCCATGTAAGGTCTTCATTCGCAGAACATGTCTGTGACCGTACAAGTTCATTATTTTCCCTTTGTTACAAACAGACTATTGTAAAATGAGAACAGAAATTACTCCTTTCTTCATAGGTATTGCATGAAAACATACAAATTTAGCCAGGGAAGATATAATGTATTACCTGAAGCCTTCCCTGTGTGGAGTTTCAGCTGTATTCCTCTCATGCTGGGATACATCTCTCTTGATTTCACATAGAATCATAGAATCATTATAATTGGAAGAGACCTCAAAGATCATCAGGTCCAACCTTCTGCGCAACGCCACCATGCCCACTAAACCATGTCTTGAAGCGCCACATCTAAATGTTTTTTGAACACCTCCAGGGATGGCGAGTTCACCACCTCCCTGGGGAGCCTGTTCCAATGCCTAACAACTCTAACAGTGAAGAAGTTCTTCCTAATATCCAACCTGAACCTCCCCTGGCACAACTCGAGACCGTTTCCTCTTGTCTTATCGCTAGTTACCGGGGAGAAGAGACCAACCCTCACCTTACTACAACCTCCTTTTAGGTAGTTGTAGAGGGCAATAAGGTCTCCCCCTCAGCCTTCTTTTTTCCAGGCTAAACAACCCCAGTTCCCTCAGCCGCTCCTCATAGACTTGTTCTCCAGGCCCTTCATCAGCTGCTTTGCCCTTCTCTGAACACGCTCCAGCACTTCAATGTCCTTCTTGTAGTGAGGGGCTCAAAACTGAACACAGTACTCAAGGTGTGGCCTCACCAGCGCAGAGGATAAAGGGATGGTCACTTCTCTAGTCCTGCTGGCCACACTATTTCTGATACAGGCCAGGAGGGCAATGCCATGTACAGAATCTGTGATTTGCAACTAGAAGGATCACTAAAGCTACTGTCCCCTTCTGCCACCCTGGATGGAAAATGCAAAGTAGCCAAATATTAACTGAAAGTCAGTCTGTGCCTAACTGGGCTGACATGGCTGCCGTTGCCATCACCGGTACTCTGTCAGCTTTCTAGATCAGTGAAAGATTTCATTCTCCGAGACTGCTAATCCAACTTCACTTAGAAAACCTCATTACGTGTTTGGTTGTCCCCCTCCCCTTCAAATTCATCCTAGAAACAAGTTATTGCTCAAATACAGAAGTGGGAGCATACTATTAATTTTCACTGTCTTGCTGCTAAGTGATTGAATTTGACATTGTTGCACAGAAGGCTAATTTCTGCAGCATGGAGCTGGCATTCCAGGCATTTCATTGCAACAGTGAGGTCTACGGGAAAAAGTCGAGGAGCGCTGTCTGGAGGAATTATGTAGGCTAGCCCAAATTCCAGCTGAGGAATCCCTAGATGATAATTATTTAGAAGGTTTCTGCTCTCTAGTGGGTAGAAGTCAAAATTAGAAAAATATCTGAGATGATGAATGTCTTGAAGGAGAACAATCTAATTGTTTTGACAGAAACTGTTTTATAGATCAAACTTGGAGCTACAACACTAGCCATCTAACTTCTCAAACCCTCATTCTTTTTTTTTATTCTTCTTTGCTTATCTATTTTTAATCTCCTGTTTCTGGAAAGATAAGTAGAATGAGCCTTGCTGCATGAAGTATTTGTTATCATAACGCTTTTTGTGCAGTCGTCCTATCTGACAGTAAATCAACACAGATTGCTTCTCTGTTGGTGTGTAGGCCTCTTTTCTAGATGCAAAATCAAACAGTGCAGATCATCTGTCTTTTTGGTGTCTGTAAAGGGGACTAGCACCACTGAAGATACTATAAATATAAAAGATTAATGTGACAATGTCTTGAATGTGACACCATAAGGCTACAACAAGCCACAGCCTTAAGCTGGAGGAACTGTAAGATTTGCTTTGGGCCTTTGGTGTAATGGACCTAGCTCAAGCCTGTTGCTAAACTTGTGCCTGCTAATCAGTTCTCAGGTTGGTCTCGTTCTCTCTGCCTGACCGTTCACCCCATCTTTGAGGCTTTTGTCTCACTACTGCTCTTCCTCCGTTTCTAACATCCTCTTTCCCCTTGCTTTAGTTTTCCATGTCCCCTTTTCTTCCCTGTGTTGTGTGTTCTGGGTGTGTTTTCTATCTAAAGCATAGGGCAGATTTCTTTCTATAGCTACTCCTTCTGTCAGCTGCTTTCACTCAACCACCAGTGCTAATGTTATTTTTAGTCTGCAGAAAGTAGATGCAAGTTGTAATAGGTAGGGTGGTCTAATAGGTTTAAAAGCATTGGGACTGTTGAGACCAGGGTTCCTCTCTGTGACTTGTATCAAAACAAATGAAACTAAACTAATGCTAACTTCATGTCATTGTTATGATGTGACACTTATCCTGACAGTATAGGGCTCTGCCATTCCAGCTAAAATAGTTGCTCTCTGAACTGGGACACGTTGTAACTTGGCATCTACTGAATGGATGAAGCTAGGCATCATTTCATGTATGAACTACTTAATTCCCAGATTTTTCAACAGGCTAGTTGGAGGAAGATGGAGCATATTCAAATGGGAATGTCCTTTGAACTGGGGTTTTGTATATTATGTGATAGGAGAAATGAGTAGAGTGGGAGACTATGGCTTAGTTTTTTATATTTCTACAACTTAAACATCAAGGACAACAGGATTCTGTTTTAAAATAAGAAATACATAAAATTTAAGCATCAGTAGTCTTGAATTCCGCTTAGTGAATGAATTCTGATGTCTATGTGATACTTTGCTGTTATTAGTCTCATGTGACCGTTACAGAAATGTTACTTTGGACAAATAGCATCAAGGCATAAAATTAATAAACTCTCCGTGAGTGTTGTTAACAATGAGAGCTGACAATAGACAGCATCAACTAGTTTCCCACGAGAAACAAAGAAATATCAAAGGACTGTAAATAGCATTCCATTTTTCTGTTTGCCAGATGAAGATGGGACACGTGGATGGTCTTAAATTTTTGCCTGTTTTGGCACATGCTTGTATTTTCAGTGGCCTAGTTGCTTGGTCTGAGATTTAAAAGACAAAATAGTGCTATTATCGTATGATGAGAAGAGGCTCCTAGCCTTTTAAAACGCAGCAGAACCATTGAGTTATTCTTCACTGATATGACTGCTCTTCTGATGGCATTTCTAAGTGACTTTATTAAAACTTTTTCCCACTACACAGGATCTCTTATCTTCCATTTGTATTTTTGAGTTTCGTTTTGGCTTCTGTGTTCTTCTCAGAATGTGTGATTGTACATACCTCCCTGCCATTATACATGCAATGGAACAAACTTCCCAAAGTATTTGCTTTGTTTTGGTTTTTAGATTGAGGTGTTGCAGATCTTGAAGAAAAGCAAAAATACTGTGGGAAGGGTAATAGAATCTTCTTCAGTAGTCAGAATTAGGAAGTTCCTATTTTGATAGTCAAATAGTCACCCTGTCTGGAAAAGGAAGAATTTAACTGAGAATCCCCTCTGACTTCCGTATTTTCATGTAGCCCTTGGATTCAAGCAGCAAGTCTCCATCTGAAAGATAAAACTATCCCTCCAATCATGTTTAATTCAACTAAATTCTATTCTTACATGGAAACTGGTGTAAAACTCAAGGACACTGAAGTGTAGCATGTTTAGGTTCTGCCAGTGCCAAGCTATTCTTCCCCCTGCCCCTTCTCTTTCTTTCTAATGCTGAATCCAATTTTGTGTTGCCACAAGAGAGAATTAAAATTCATACAATGTTTCGTCACTGGCCTGATGCTTGATTACCCAGAAAAGCCATCCTCTGTTGTGTGCTGTTGATCTGTTGGTCACTAAGTTGTTGAATTATTTACATTTGGCTGGGATGAAGAATAACATTTGAGTTTTAAAGGCTTTTTAATGTTTTTCTTATATGGTTTGGGCAACAATGTTTTGAACTCTCACTAGTTGCAGCAACATTTCTTTGTGAGCCAATATCCTTGAGACAAAACAAATATGTTGCTTTGCCTAATGCAGTTTTCTTTCCTCTTCCCAAAAATAAGCAAAGCATAAAGAAAAATGTTTTGCAACCCAGTATCCTTTTTCTCCTGTGCTTACGACTGCATCATAAATAATATGCATTATGCTATTTAGTTAGCTACCCTTATGTTCTGTGGTCAACCACAAATTTTCCCTGGAATCAACAGAGGATTCAGATACTAGAGGAATCTGGATGTGAGTCAGCAGATACTGACCAAAGCTGAGTGAAAAATTATTTCTATCTTTGTTTTCACAAATTCACAATCTTTCTGGAAATGCAGTGGGATGCATAGAAAGACCCCATAAGGTAGAAAAGCAAAGCGAGAGAGACTTTCAGTCTAATCCATTGGCTAGGTCTCCTTGCAAGATTGAAGGCTGAAATACCACTCTGTGCAGCTGGGATGGAGGTTGGATCTTTCTCTTGTGAAAATATGGATGTATTGACCATCCTGTACTGCACTGTTCCTGTTCAGGACTCTTTCTTTTTAGAGCTGCTCTGTGCTGAATAAATAATTAAATAGTCTATTCTCTTTGCTAATGGGCTTTTTAAAATGCAAACTGGAATGACTCCAGATGCAAGCAAGACCTACTCTAGAACAGCCCTTAGGCGAGTGGCTTGCTGTCCATGATCGTACTTATCTGAGATGCAGGAGGTATACGCAAGTATTTTTACTTAACCTGAATTATTTTTTCTCACCAGTCAGCTCAATGACTGATTACTAGATAGATCTTTCCTTGATTCAACCAGAACTGATACCTTTACTCAGTTGAAGATGGATCTTTCTATAGAAATTTCAATTTCATTGATCTGTTTTGGAGGAGGTTTGCACCATGAGCTCCAACATGTTTTATCAGAACAATTGCAACTGCCTCTGGATATGTATTTCATATGAATCATGGCCTAAAATGTCTTAAACAAGATGTAAATAACTAGTAAAGCAGATGGGGAGAGAGAAGGTAAAAGTTGATTAAGCAAAATAAGATTTTTGAAATGTGATGTGAAAGCAGTATAGAGAAATAATTGCGATAAGGCTAGTCTGTGGCTAACACCTCAGTAGCAGAAAGCTTCTCTGAGGTCAGATATAATAAAAGCACACAAGAAATGTGTAAGATAGATGAATGAAAAACATAGTGGAGAGTGACTAATGAGGTAGTCAGCCTTTAAAAGCAGTTAACTTTTGAGTCCTTGGAATGTATGAAAAGCCTGAACCGAGTCCTTGATTCTTTGGTTTTTCTCTGCTAGTCACTTCACACTCCTGTTTGTGAAGTGAGGACTGCAAAGAAACAGTGTAAGACCTTTAGTGGTCTTGGACAGAAGCAAATTCCATAAAAACTAGGACAAACTCCTATCCAGGTGTGAATAAAAGCTGCTTTAGTATTTGATTGAAGAAAAGCAAGGCTGAGCTTGGAAGGGTTAATGGGGTCGTATGAAACCTTCATTAAAAGGGCTGTCTAAAGAGGGCCTTTCTCATTTACACACACGCAGTCTCAGGCAGTGGAGGCATGTGTATTTGTACAGCTAGCAAGGAGTTCAGTGGTGAAGATGAAATAATTAACAAAATTAAAATGATAGTCTCTGACTATTTTTAATCAAGGAGGCATTCATGTGAAAGAAAGAGAATGCCTTAAAAATAGGTGACTCTGTGTGGTGCTGCTTACTGACCTAAATTTTATGACTATGTTTTTTCTGCAAAATCTATAAATACTTTTTTTGAAGGGAAGGAGGGGCAGAAGAGGGGGAGGGAGGTTAGAAGTGGAATGAAAATGAAGTAAAACAAAATTCCCTTTTTTTTCTTTTTAAATGGAATGCTAACCAATCCCTTGGCAACAAAGCCCATGTTTATTTTTAATTAAAAAATAACATAGCTGGGTTGACTTCAGTTTTCCCAGCTGCTATTCTTCCATCACAACAGCGCTCTGGCTTCTTTTCCCTTGCTGATTTCTTTCATCATTTGCACTTAGCTTTTATGTGTTATATGGATTTTATGCAATATTTCCTACCATCGAAGGCAAGGCTAACATAAAGCTATATATAAGGCTAACAGTCTAGTATAAGGCTAACAGTTTAAACAAGTAGCTGGGGCTCAGTCATCTAGATTCTCACCTACAGTACCTCAGCATGCCTTTCCTTTTGGAAAAGGAATAAGTGTGACCAGGATAACTTTTTTATGTGGACATTCCTTGCTGTTTATATGGCTGCCAAGTGAGGAGAAATCTAAACTGCATATTGAACTTATGAGTTGTAGTTCATTAAAATAAATGGAGTGGGTTTGCCAAAGCTCAGGTATCACTGAGCACAGAGGTAGCGTTTGAAGTTTGACAAGCAACCTTGGTGGTTTTTCTTTAGATGATTGATTGCAAACTGCCAGTTTTTGTGTTTGCACATTAGGTGAAAAGTTAGAAAATAGACATGCTTGCTATGCATTCTCCAGCAACTTCATTTCCTCTGTCCATGGGGCAGAACAGGAAGAAGACAGGGCGATGATCCATTTCTCAGCATGTCATGACAGAGCTGATTACTTATACAGTGGAGAAGATGATATCCATCTGTAACAATAAATCTGTTTTCCTGAGTGGACTAAAACGTAAGTTTTTGTGTGGACATTTAGAAGCCCTTGAGTATTCGGGAGTATTTGGTACTTTCTGCAGCCATTTTTAAGCTATTAAAGTTGAGATACTAATGCTGTAACCTTAAAGGTTCACGTACCAGTCATCCATACTAAACATTGCCAGCAGCAGTGGGAGCTGACAGCATCAAAGCTACAGCTATTCCCAGACAGAAATGTAGTAGCTAGAATAAAAGTAGTGGTTTGTTGGGTCACTGGAACTAGACCATGGAAGAAGATATAACTATATGTATTAATCACCGATAATGCTACTACTGGGACAGTCTTTGTGATGTGTGACTTGCAAGCTTTCCATATATAATATAACCACTTTGAAAACCAGTTATTTGCACTGGTTATTCCTGAATAAGCAGCAGCATTCTGGTGTACTGTGGTATTTTTCCTCTGTGGAAGTTTAGCTCTGCCCATCTTACCTCAGTTTGAAGCCAGAAAGGCAAGAACAAATGCATATGAACGATTATAATATCTGAAGAAATAACGTTACCCAAGCGTTTTTAAGGCCAAAAAATTATTTGAGAGAGATTGAGATTTCTGGAGAAACTTCTATGGTGACTTTTATTTTATCTGCACCAGTTTGCTCTTCCCTTGTATACTTCTTGAGAAATGCGTAAAAAGGTGAAATAGAAATAAGATGGTATATGCCAGTCTGGGCTAAGGTGGATCTATCGTAATACATGGAATGGTTGAAGTCTGTTGTGATACTACTGTGAGCCTTATGATGTTTGTTCTGAGAGTTCTTAAGAAATTATTCGAGACTTCTCATGAATTTCTGATTTCTGCTGCATTGTATTTGCAAATATTTTCCCTGATCCAAAATGACCGTGGCGGAACTGAACGCATATGTTACACAAGAAAAGGTGCTTGCCATGTTAACCTTTCATAGGTGATAAAGTTTGCTGTGATGATGAACTATGGAATCAGGACAAGAAACTGAGAGGTAACAGATACCAGGAGGCTTAGCAATAAGGAGTAGGAGGAAGTAGGGCAATATGATCTGGGGCAAGACTTTGGTTAAAGTCTGGTGTAGAAAGAATGTGAGCGGGAGCGAGCAACAAAGAAGCTGGAGAACAGTACGGTGGGGGAAGCACGATGGATATGAAAGCAGGAGAACAGTGGGGAAAATATGGGGCAAGAAAGTGAAGATATCATGCAAATGAGGTGCCTGAAAATTACTGGAAAGAAATTGCTGTATCTGAATTATTTTGTTATCCTGTCCGAGGAAGGTAATTGACAGGAATGGAATAAGCAGAAGAATCACCTTGTTTTCTTCTTTACTTCTTTCATTTCACAGTTTCTGGGAGATGGTTCAGCAAACTGGTGGGTGCATCCTGTGTGAACTGGGATGCTGTGGTCCTTCCCTTGCTTTTGCAATGGAGCAGCATTGGCTTACTTCCAGTTTCTTGTCTTGGCATGTAATACTTTACCCCTTCTAAAAAATGGTTTACTTGGTTTAGTACTTAAAGACTTAACAATCAAATAAAATGAAATGCTTGTGGTCAGTTTAATAATTTGTGCCAAGTCCTTGTAAGAGATTAGAGCAGTGAAATCGTGTTTTGGGCTGAGCGTCACTAAGAATACTAGAACATTATCTTTGTAGGAAGGTGGCATGAAATGGAAAACTAAAAGAAAAAGGTATTCAGTACAAACCTGAAATAAATGCTGAAGCAAAGGAAGTGGAACCAAATGTCCCCTCCATGAAGTTGGGGAACATTAATTCTTAGAGTTTCATTTTGGCTCATTATAGAGTCCCTCTCCAAGAACTAACCTAGAAAACTTGAATCAAACCTTCTGCACCCAGGGGAGGGTGTTCTCTAGGGAGTTTCTGCTATCCCATCTCCATGGAAAAAACCCATGTGAAGGGAAGCTACAGAAGAGGTTCACATGAACCTTCCCCGCTGAGGGAATGCCTTAATTTGCACAAAGCTCTTTTCTAAACTGCTTGCTTTTTTTTTTTTAATGGGAGCTGTGAGCTCCAGAATCCACAAATAGTAACTTTTAGTGCTGGCACTAAATCTGTCAATCAGAATTCTTCTCAGAAACACCATTAATTAAACTTCCCTGAAAAGGATACAGCTCACAGAATTTTCCCTGCAGCTCCCTCTCTCCTGACACCCATCCCCGCAGTGTGTTTATGTTCAATAACTGAAGAAGACACAGGGGAGGAGAAAATCAGAGCCTTCACAAGAGGCAACATTTTTGTTATTACAGACTTATTTTAGCTGCCCTACTCTGCTTGTTTTGAAAAAATTCTTTCATTTCTTGTGTTGAATGATGCTAGCAGCTGTCAAAATATGCTTTAGAGCAGCCAGTTTCCATTTGCTGTCTGTTGCAAGTGACTATTTTCTGAATTATTATGCAGTATTCTTTATGATTTATTAATAATTTGGATTAGAGCTCTAAGCTTTCTGTAACCCTTCTCTGAAAGAGACAATGAATTTGCTAGGAATTTGGGACTTATTAGCAGTAAAGGGTTTCTCTCGGGAGCGTGTTCTGTAGCAGACATGCTTGTACCTACTGCTAGTGGTGTAGAGGAGCTGATGTTCAATCTCCAGATGACCAAAAAGGGATAGAGCAAGTTCTGGTTTTTAAATTTTAAAATGTTTGTTCTTCCAGATCACAATTTGAAAGGGAAAAACCTTCCTTGAATTGTCTTTTCCTTGCTGTGCATGTCGCTGCTCTGTGGGAGAGATAGGTTTACATGAGGACAAATGGCTGTTCTGGAACAGGCTTGGTGTGTTCTTGCTGCCACTGATGTCCATGCAAGAATAGCAGACCCTGCGTGGAGCAAGTGAAGAACACAACCCTCTGTTTATTCCTGTGGGCAGTAACTGCTGATCAAAGCAGGAAGAGATGAGGAGTCTGGTTTTCTGCTAATATGAATGCCACTGCTGTGAGGTTAGCAAATGGTTTCTGCTTAGTAGCAAGGACATGGCCAAAGAAGGAAGCAAGTGCTATACTAGTATGGCTGAGGATGATGTTCCAGCCCACATCTGCTCAGATGCAGATGTACTTTGCTTATTTGTACTTTCAAGAATAGCCACACAAAGGTCTTGCAATCTACTTCCACTCAGTGTGAGTGATATCTAGTCCTCCTTTTGGTTGTGTTTAACCCCAGGAAGCAGTTCTTTTTCTTTCCTGTCTTATGCCAAGATGTGCAGAATTAAAGCCTGTATGTAGGGCAGTCATTCTATCAAAAAGTTATTCAGCTCTCTTGAGGGAGTATCATTGTGTGTGTGAGAAGACTGACTGTCCTCCAAAATATTAGAGTGCTCTACTGCTGAGGTCAGTGTAAGGATAACTGACATTTCAAGATGGTGGGAAAGAAATATGCCATTTCCTGAAACTTTGTAGGTCAGATGAGTTGCTGTGTAAAAGGATATTAGCAACTTCGTTGAAGGGAAGATACAGGTCTTTCTCTTTCACAGGCTTTCTCCCCTAATGTGTATGGCTGTCTGGTGTTATTTTAAAGACTAATCACAGTTAAACTCTGATTCAAATTTGTAATTAAGAACATTCATTGAGCAGCTTAGTACACGAGATGGGGTGTGCTCAGGGGTGCACCCAAGTCCTCCTGTGGAGAACCATTTTGTATACTATTTAGCCTGTGGTGTTGGGAGTGGTTTGAAAGTGAGGTCCAGTGGGCCCCCAAGAAGTTGAACTGCAAAGAGTTGGGTGGATGTTGGAGAAGGATTTCTTTCCTCCTTGCTCTTCAGATCTCCAATATATTCTGTGGCTGGACTGGAAGAGACACTGCTGATGGCATGCTTTTCCTCTCCCTGACTCTTTACCTCAGACCCTGAACACATCTGGACAATCAGGACTATCAGCCCTGTATGTAATGCAGCCTGTGTGGTTCAACTAGAAAATAGGATGGGGTGGGAATTTTTTTCCTACAGCTCAAGTTCTCCCTATGAACCTCCACTTATTGTTACTTTTCTGCATCACTGAAATCCTCTTCAGATGAGGCCACAGGAAGATGAAACTGTAATGGTCTGAGTGCTTCATAATATTTGAAAACTAACAATGGTACATACCTGTAGCTACATGTTTGAAAGATGGAAATATTTCCTTGAAGACCTGTGGACTGTGCCTTAATGGTCGTTCTTCAGCTGAGATTAAGATGGCACTTGAACTCTAAACCCTTTCTTTAATAATATATTAACATATATAACATAATGTTATATTAAGTTAATTGAGAATAGCTATTAGATCAGAAATTTCTAATGTGTTGCTTCATCCCTCTTGTACCTGGATAACAAACTCTTTGGGAACAAGAACTACCTTTTTGTCCTACTGTTTGTATAGTATCTAGAAGGTTGGGGCTTGGTGATACTACTGCACTCCTAGCACTGACAGGCCTAACACTGACAGAAAAACTGTTAACTAGGAGATGGCTGCAGCCTTCTGGGAAGTAGAGCTCGGGTACAGCAAACTGTCCATGTTCAGCAGAGCACGTAAATGTGTGTTTAGCCTGAAGTCAATGGGCTTTGACTATGTTTTTTTTAAATTAAATTTTTTAAATTAAAAGTGTATTGCTGCATGAGAGGTGTTTTTATTTACTTTGAATGCTGATGTTTTGTACTGATAAGCTGCTTATAAGTGGTTAGGCAAGCAGTTCACAGGAGACAACACACTTCCCCTTTCTAGGTCATCCTACAAAACCAAATCTTTGGGTACCTGTTTAGATAGTAATCGATGAGTTCGAGGGTTCCTGTTCCCCTCTTCTGTTGGCAACACTTGTTTGCCAAATGCTGTAATGAAAAGCCGCCTTTGTGCACATAGCACATCTGAGGAAAAGTTTTATTTAAGTGCCCCTCTGTAATGTCTTCCTAAGTAAATAAACTACATAGCAACCCTGACAACATAAAAATCAAAAGGAGAAAAGTAGTTCTGGAAGAAATGGGTAAACAAATAAATACTTCACCTAGACTGTTTTTTAAAAAGGTGGCTTCCTGCTCTTGTTTTCACAACTCGAGGGGGAAAAAAAAAATTTGCACAAGAGCCATTACTGAAATCTGTGGATAAAAATTCCTAGCTGTAACTGGAATAAGATTCAAGTTTACCAGCCTCTCTATGGCTGTCACACACTGTGACTATGGGAGAGGGGAGGGATGATGACAAAAAAGAGGGAGCCAGGCTCTTCTGAATGGTACCCAGTGAAAGGACATGAGGAAAGGGATGTAAATTGAAATACAGAAAATTCCATTTAAATGTAG
>NW_009629011.1:0-2949 GCF_000690535.1 Cariama cristata | reverse complement strand
ACTACTGTAAGTGATCAACACTGGAACAGATTTTCCAGGAAGGCTATGGAGCCTCCATCTTTGGAGATATTCAAACCCCAACTGGACATGATCCTGGGCAGCCTGCTTTGAGCAAGGAATTGGACTAGATGATATCCAGAGGTGCCTTTCAGCCTGAACCGTTCTGCAAGTCTGTGAAATGATTTGCCATTTTTAAAGATTGGAGCAAAAATTCTTATTTTATACAATAGATTACTAACTCAGAATCCAGTAGGTAAACTGGGTTATCTCCTTTGTCCAAAAGAACTGTAAAACGCACTCTCCAACTATTCTTTACAGTGCTCCCACTCTCTCCTACTGATGTTATTTCACTTTCCTAAATGATTAAATATGTAATTGGGACTGAGACCCAGGTGTGCTATTTTCAAAACAGCTTCTTAACCACCTTGCTGTTGGATAATTTGGGATTGGTCCATTGTGTGATGCAATGAGGAATACTTTCTGTGTGCATACCGCACCTAACTGTGCATTAGGTGAGTGAGCCTTCAGCTGAGAAGTGGCATAGTTGAGTCCTAGTGTCAGTTTGAAGGTTTAATCACTTGTCCAAAGTGAACTATATCTTTACATGGCACTTAATTCAGTTGTGGGACTCACTGTTATGGGATTTTGCTGAGTGTTGGCAGCTACTGGAAATAATAATGGAAAAAAGCTGCCATGGAGACCAGTAAATACACAGATTCCATCTTTGACTCAGGAATTCTGGAAGTCACAAGCTGTTGTAGTGTATTTGTGGGAAGCATCATTATATGCTTTCCCTGTTCTTATGTTCTACCTTAAATATCTGATATTGGCCACTGCTGGAGACAGAATATGGAGCTAGTCCATATTTAGTCTAGTGTGTTTACAGTTCCCCTTATACTCTTAGCAGCAGCACTGGTAGGAAAGGCTGTGGAAGAACATCCTAATTGCTAGAGTGTCTTTTGAAAGATGCAGGCTAAAATCCCTGCGAGAAGAGATGAGACCTGAACACCGTCACAGCCCTAGCTGTTGAGCTATTGGATAAAAGGGAGCACCTGCGGTATATAGCACATAGTTTTCGTAACTGGGCTCCATAACTTTATTTCTGTTCAAAGCTACCTGGTATAATGGAGCCAAATTCACTAACGGAGTAGAGAGGAGTGAAACCATGCTTTTCTTTGTGTGCGCATATACGTTTAATCAAAAAAACACATTTAAATGTCACAGGTCAATTTCTGAATGACCTTGGATGTGATTTGGTTTCCCTAGTTTCTGTAATCAAGATAGTAAAACTTCTTTGTTTCTTAAGCTACAAAGTACTTCTGATAAAACAATTTTCAAGAAGTTCTGATAAAAGCATTTCTGTTATTAAAATTGCATTTAATGGATACTGATCTACATTAGCTGAGAATCTAGTATCTATGCTAGCTGGAAATGGAGTTCCACTCTGTGATTGAATGTGCAGTGCTGGGTGTGTGCTGAAGTCTGCAATGCTGTAAATGCCATTGCATGAATGAGAGCAGAACATGAACCCAGTGTTTATTGGTCAGGGGAATTCGAAGGACTGAAGAATCAGTAAAAATTGTGCCAATTTTACCACTGAAGATTACAGACCAAAATGTGTCCAAACTCTAGTGATGTTTCTTGGATTGGAGGGTTTAGATATATGGAGTCTGGTTTTCGACCTGGACCTGAACTTTCTTCATGCTTAAGTTGTATGGAAATTCCCCATTTGTTAAATTGTTCTTAGCCCTTTATAGTCAGCTCACAATGGAATTGTGGTGTGATAGACGTTCTTTTGGATAGTAAATAAAGAGAGAGGGTATTTCAGTCATTTTATTGATATTACAAATTATGTTGAGCTCAATTCAGAAAAATGCTGCTTTAGGACAGAGCAAATACAAGGAAAATAAGAAGGAAAAGGAAAGGAAAGAAGGATAAGAAGGAAAAAATATAAGGAAAAAAGAAGCCAATGGGGGAACACCAGTGGAGTACTCCAAAGGAGCTAAGGAGTGTTCTTCTAAGAAGGAGACATGGCCGACGGCGCAACTGAAGTGCCTTTACACCAATGCACGCAGCATGGGGAACAAACAGGAGGAGTTGGAAGCCACCATGCTGCTGGAAGGCTATGACCTGGTGGCCATCACTGAAATGTAGTGGGATGAATCCCATGACTGGAGTGCAGCTGTTGACGGCTACAGGCTGTTCTGAAGGGACAGACAAGGAAGGAAAGGTGGAGGGGTTGCCCTCTACATTAAGAAATGGATAGAGTGTGAAGAGCTGTCTCTGAAGAACAGCCATGAGCAGGTCGAAAGCCTATGGGTAAGAATCAGAGACAGAGGCAGCAAAGGAAACATCGTAGTTGGTGTCTATTACAGACCGCCTGACCAGGGGGAGACTTGACGAAGCCTCCTCACTCTAGCTGCAGGAGGCATCGTGCTTGCCACCCACCCCGACATCTGCTGGAAAAGTGGCACGGCGAGCTGTAGACAGTCCAAGAGGCTCCTGGAAGGCATGGCAGATAACTTCTTGAGCCAGGTAATAGACAGCCCTACTAGAGGAGAGGCCGTACTAGACCTGATCATCACCAATGTAAGCGAACTCATTGGGGACATCAAGATTGGAGGCAGCCTGGGCTCCAGTGATCACGCACTGGTGGAGTTTGTAGTGTGGAGGGACGTGGGTCAGGCAAACAGTAAAGTCAGGACCCTGAATTTTAGGAAGGCCAACTATCAGCTCTTCAAGGACTTAGTTAACAGGACCCCCTGGGAAACTGCCCTCAGGGACATGGGAGCAGAGCAGAGCTGGCAGTTTTTCAAGGAAATCTTCTATAGAGCGCAGGAGCTTGCGATCCCCAGGAGAAAGAAATTGGGTAAGCAAGGCAAGAGGCCAGCATAGCTGAGTCAAGACCTGCTGGCCAAATTAAAGGCCAAGAAGGAAATGCACAGGCAG
>NW_009629010.1:0-868 GCF_000690535.1 Cariama cristata | reverse complement strand
TGCAGATTTTACAGTCCCCAGGTAAAGCAGGCACTGCTGGATTTGCCAAGGTCCCGAAATGAGATGTTTGATCTTGATTGCTCTGGGCTGCACCTGTTTCCAGCCCCAGACAGGCCCCGATGGTTTGGGCTGCACAGGGTGGGCGTTCCCCGGACACCAGGGCATGCTCTTGGCATCCAGACCCACAGACTGGATGACCGATGGACTGTCAGCCTTCCCTGGGGTTCTCCAAAGGGGGGGCAGAGAGGAGATGCTCGTTACTGCCCTAATCGTGGTGAGTAACAGGAGGCGGGGGGAGAGCCACCAGGAGCTGGAGGCACCTGAGCTGGCTCCAGCTGTCTTCTATTGCCTGGCTTTGTCCACAGCTTCTTCTGGTTCTCAGCTTCGGGTGTCGGCAGCTACTGTGAAGAAGGGGTTGTGTTTCTTCCTTCAGCAACCCAGGAGCTGCAGCCGGTTCCCAGCAGGGCCACCCAAAGAAGAACAGCCTTTCTGTAGGAGTTCTGGTGGGTTCGAGGGTGTAAGTAAATGCTTTTTTGTTTCCTTTTGCTTAATGCGGTTTCTTAGCTGGTGCGTTTAAGCAGCTGTTTACCGGTCCCCTGTGTGCGCTTGTCAGCCGTGGGTTACAGTCAAGATGTAAAGTTGAAACTTTAATTAAAGGTTGAAGTTTTGACTTTGCACAGCAGTTGTTGTATTTGTGCGTTGATTTTTACCACACTTCTCTTTCCCCCTCAGAAGACAGAGTGCTTTATCGTCCCGTGTCCCTCTCCGAGCCCTTCTCGTCCGAGTGCCTGACCCCGCAGTCTCTCAGCCGCTGGGTTTTTGCCAGGAGCCCACAAGTGACCGTGGGCAGCCGTGGCGCTGGCCACGA
>NW_009629009.1:19692-22968 GCF_000690535.1 Cariama cristata | reverse complement strand
AGTGGTGATGGCCAGCGGTGAAAGTGAAAACGCATCCAGCATTTTTTGTGTACGGTCTAGTTTTTGCACTTGGGATCCTTCAGCTTTCAGGTTTTTATCTGCTCAAGAGTACTAAAAAGTTATGTATACGTCTATATATATTTTTTTAAAAAAAAATGCTGATACAGCAGCACATAATGTATTTCCAGGACTTTAAGAGTGATGCTGAGGTGGATGGGGGCTGCAGGGGAGTGAAGCACTTGTGGAAATCCTTCAGTTCTTACTCCTAATAGAGCTGTCAGGTTGACTTGACAAGAAGGGTGTGTGTTGGAGAGGGACAGGGATTGCTATTTCTGGCAGCAGCAAAATGCACAGGTAGGGATAGGGCTGTTATTTGCTCTGATGTTTTGACAGGAGCTGGTGATCTTTTGTTTAAAACTGTGGGTGAAGTCAAAATGGGTGTTTCAAAACTGATATAAAGACAGCATGTGATTGTGGATCTGAGCTGGGTCCCATCTAGATAATCAGCAGAAAGTCAGGAAGCTCAGTCTTTGGGAAAGGAGCAAGTCCTGAACTTTGTTGTTTGGCCTGGAGAAAAAGAGGCTGGGGGTAGACCTGATCGCTCTCTACAACGACCTGAAAGGAGGGTGTAGCCAGGTGGGGCTCGGTCTCTTCTCCCAAGTAATGAGTGATAGAACAAGAGGAAATTGCCTCAAGCTGCACCAGAGAAGGTTTAGATTGGATATTAGGAAAAATTTCTTCACTGGAAGGGTTGTTAGGCACTGGAACAGGCTGCTCAGGGAAGTGGTGGAGTCACCATCCCTGGAGGCATTTAAAAGGAGTGTAGATGTGGCGACTGGGAGCATGGTTTAGTGGTGGACTCAGCAGTTCTAGGTTAGTGGTTGGACTCGATGATCTTAAAGGTCTTTTCCAACCTAAATAATTCTATGATTGATGGTCAGTCCACCCTCACTGCGGCTGAGCAGTGCTTGGAGGCCAAGGAGGGCTCTATGCTTTCTTGTAAACGAATCTCTGTGTCCTGGGGTTCTTCTGCTCCATTTCCCCTATCCAGACTCTGCTGAAAACAGAATGCTCTAAGGAAAAAACCCAGAACTGTCAGAGACAAACCATGCCATCTGGTGACCTTAATTTCTAACAGGGAACAGGTAAATGTTTGTGCTTTGTAGCCAGAGGGATGGGTAAAATATCCAAAGCAGGATGACACATTTTACCAACTGTTGTCGAAAGATGTCTGCGTTGTCATTGTGCTGGTAACACACGCCAAGGACGGTGCCATTGTGTGGTGCACAGAAGGGCTGGGAAAGGAGCTTGAAGGTCACACGGTTGAAGCCAGACCCATCTAAAAGGACATTTCTCTGATTTTGCTTCATTGTGTTGGTGGATGCAGATGTCCAAAGAGCCTTGGTAAAAAGCAGAATGATGTCCGCTTGGATGGTTGGAAACAGCTCTCCCTGGCAGGCAGGGTTTGGGATACCAAGGTCTGTCTTTGTTGTGACCCAAGGAGAGCCAAGCTTTTGACATTTAAGCTGGAGAAATGAACTGCCTTGGTACTGATGCTGGCTTAGAAAGCAAGCTCACCCCTCTTGGTGATGGTGGTCACTGGTGAGCAAGAGCTGTAAGGAGCCATCCCTGAAACGTGATGCAAAAGCTGATGTGTCCAAGGAACCAGTCGCTCCTTGCGTGAGCGAGGGCACAAGCCATTAATGTAGGAGCAAGTTGGGACTTTGAGGGACCTTCCAGAAGGTCTCAGCTCCTGTAAGAGAGGGAAGACTGCTGAATCAGGAAATCTCCTTCCCTGGGAGAGGTCGAGCTCTGTTAAACCCTTGAATTTGTGCTTCAAATGGTCCATCCCTATTTGTAATGATGGGTGCTTTTCTGAAGGGTTAGTCAAACTGGTGGTAAAGTAAGAAGCCAGACTACATCTGCTGGGAATGCACTTGTCTAAACGTCATCTTTGAAATTGAGCATAAAACTGAATTCTCGACAAACTGTGCCCTTATTGATCTTAATGGTGTGAGCTGAATAGGGTCATTGGTTTTGCCAAATTCTGAAATGAATCATTATTTCCTATTACATCATACTTTTTTTCCTTAATTTTAATTGCATGCAGTATTTTTTGGTCTGTCTTGAGTCCTGGGGGTGTGCTATTAAATAGCTGCTGCTCTCTATTAGACCAGTTTTTGTGGTGAGCAGCGTGGTTGCTTAATACTCTCTTCTTACCTCTTAATGGAGTTGTGTAGTTTTTGTTGATGTTTTCAAAGTGGTTTGAAAAGTTTAGCTAGAAGGTGGGATAAAAGGCCAGAAAATGCTTATTTTTCCCTCATTTGATTGTGGAAAGCCTCACTTAAGAAAAAAATCAAGTGACTCTGACTCACACAGTCATCAGGATGTATATATATGGCCACTAATATTTTTGGATGCAGAAAAAAATGCCCTCAGCACTTTGCTGAACAAACTGCTAATATACGGCAGCTGTTCCTTTGTTAAGCCGAATACTAATATTGTGTTACTTACATCAGTCATCTTTGGATGTGTGTTTTTCAAGAAAGACCAAAACAAAAATAGCATTTGAATTGCAAGCTTAGAAATTGTGCGGTTTTACAGAGACTTCGGAGCTGACAAAAGAGGGGTTTCTATCGTATGGCAAATGTTAGTAGTCCAAGTGCATAAAATGTATGTTATATAAATAATGCAGCAGTATAGTTCAGCATACTCTCTATGCTTTCTGCAAAGGAGCCTGAAGCATTTTCTTGACCCAAATTGTACATGAAAATCAAATAACTCTTCTGCTGTTCTCAAAAGTAAAAAGAGCTGTATACCAGTGAGAGAATACCGGTGTTTCTTTTTGTTCAAGAAGAGAATAAAGCGTTTGAAAATATATTTAATCTGCTGTACACTTAACTGTGATGCCGACTCACATGGGATTGTTTGAAACGGAAAGTAAAGGCGAACCTCTTCCCACACCTCTGCAGCAACCAGATGACTGCAAGGTAAACATTGTCTGGCTTACACCAACATTGCTTCAGCTATCCCCTGCTACAAATGTTGAATTAATAGAGTGGTGAATGCTCTGAGAAAATCAACAACACTGCTTTCGTTGCTGTTGTTGTTCATTTTTATTTATTTTATTTTATTAGACAACTGCTTTCCATTATAAATAAATAAGGCATGAAGGTTCTCCATACTGTTACAGAGCTGGTAGCCACAGTCGTGCGTATGGCTCCCAATGTTTCTTGAGTTTGGGGCCACAGGGCACCTGAAAATGCAGAGCGTGGA
>NW_009629009.1:17763-19661 GCF_000690535.1 Cariama cristata | reverse complement strand
GAGCGGAGCGGTTGGTGGTTTGAGGAGGAGACCTCTGGAGCGGGGGTGGTTTGGGCATCGCGCTCCTGCCAACTTACCTCTGTGGTACTCAGCTTAACAAGTGAGGGTATTTTGGGGGATTTTTGCATTAATTCCATGGTGGGTGAAAGAAAGGTAGCTCCTCGTAACATCAAGGCCCTAGACTTGGAGGATAATTACATTTTAACAGTCTTCCCCCTCCAAAGCCACATTCTCATTTATTTATCTCCACGTTGCAAAAATCCCAACCATTTACGCAAGATTTTGGGATGTAAGCTGGTGAAAATAGAATCCAAATCTGGCCTGAAGTTTCTCCAGGCAGGTACAGAATAGGTAGCTTACACTGAACTGCTCGATTTTTGTGGCTCAATGCTCAGGGTGTTGCCTAAGCTGTAGTGAAATGCTGCTTCTCTGCCTAAAACGCGTGTCTGACCATACAAGGTTGACATCTAGTTCCTGAAAAATGGAAACTGGTGATTCCTGAGACTGCAGTGGCCTTTTGGCTGGGTGTTTGCATGTCTGTGGAAGCAAAAAAGTGAGGTGATTTCAGTGCTGGAAAGTGAACTGGAACATGAGAGGTGACAACCTTTGGAAACAGTATCTCGGCCAAGAAAGATTATTTTCAGCAAAAAACTGAAATCTGTCCTCTCGACTGGGGAGATGTTCAGAGCAAAAGTGTGGGGCGATGTGTGATCAGTGCTACTGCCAGGGCCAGAGCTCCTGATGCTGTAGGATGCTTGATCCTTCTGCTTGCGAGTCACTGGTAGTCCATTTTGCAAGTCCATGCAAAGCTGTATTTGCGGAGTTTGCTACAATGGGGCAAGGACAACCTCTTGAAGAGCACAGCACAGAGGGCTGGTTCCCAGACCATGAGATGAAAGCATGTCTCTGATACTGTAACAGCACTTCTTGTCCAGCTTATGGGAAAGCCCTGGTCATCATGGTCCTACCAGGCACAGTACTTCACTTGGGCTGAAATACTGGGGCAGATTTAAAGCGAGGAAATCCCATATGCCTACAACGCCTGGAGAGTATGGACTGAAATACTAAGCGACGCTGATGAAGACAGAACAATCAGTTTTATGTTTCTCTTCAAGTTTTTCCAGTTGCAATGAGCTTGCATTGTAAATAGCTGAAAAACCTGACTGATAAGAGAATGGCTTAAATAGCAAGAACATACTGCCCTTTGGGGAAGGGGAAGGTGTAGGCAGAAGTCTCTTGGGTACAAGCATAGGTTCTTAGCCATAAAACCAAAGTGGAGGGCAGGGCTGGTGTGCTGGAGCAGCTCCTGAAGTTCTGATGGCTTTTTGTTTTACTGTGAAACACTGCACTCCAGCTGTGGCAGGATGCTGGAGGACGTCCAGGCTTTTGCTTGCAGATAACGGGGCTGTAAGACAAGCTGAAAAGGGTGGAGGAGGTGATCGGTTTTCTTTTTTTGTGGTGTGGTTTCCATTGTTGTTGTGATGTCTGGCAGCGGCAGCAACTCATGCAGAGATCTGTCATACAGTGTCTGAAATCCTCTAACTACAATGTACAATTGTCCCAACGAGTTGTCCGGAGCCCAAGCTTAAAAAAGTGAGTTGAGTCTCCGTGACATTTTCTTGCTTGTAGACCTCTCGAACCTTCAAAGCAGTGGGGCCACGTGGCGTTTCCTGGGGCTGAAGAGAAGACTTGGCTGTTGCGATTGCACGTGGGAGTTGCAGAGAGGCAGGACTCATTTGCTGCTCTTGTTTTTCACCTTTGTGGCATTGATGTCTGCTTTTGTTTTCTGGATGCGGGAGAAGATCTCCTTAAAAAGAGCCTTGTACTCGGGCTGGCTTTGCTCCAGCCGCTTGTCCACCGCCTCCACGTGTTTGCTGATGGTCTTCTCCATGGTCTTC
>NW_009629009.1:0-17732 GCF_000690535.1 Cariama cristata | reverse complement strand
TCCAACTCGTGTCCTTCTCCTCGGAAGTCTCTGAAGGAGCTGTCGCGAGAGATGGGCCGGGACGTTTGGACCCCCGTGTGGCGCACGCTGTCCTTGTGCTGCCGGCATTTGCTCAGGAGCTCTTCGTACTTCTCCAGCAAGGCGTGATACTGCTCATCCACTTCCCTCAGGATGGACATGCCCCGTTTGCGCACGTTGTTAGCGTGCAGTGTGTAATTGCCCTCGTGCCGGCTGACGGCGTCCTTGGTCACGATGGCATTGAGGGCTGTGTCACTGCAGCTTTTCCGGACAGGGTGGTTTGGGGAAGGCGTCATTGATGGCCCGTGACTTTTTCCTCCCTCCTCCTCGGAGAGGTCGATGTAGTCAGCTTCTGGGGCGTTATTGAGCGGCTCAAGGAGGGCCTCGGACAAGTTGTCTTCTCTGCTCAGCAAATACTTCTTGACTTGTTTCATCTGTTGTAGCTCTAGGAGCTCTGCTTCCAGTTCCTTGATGCGCAGTTTGCAGTTCTCCATCTCGCACACCCGCTGCTCAAGGTCCGAGTACTCCTGAATAACGGAAGTGTATTCTCGCTCAACCCTCTCCTTCCGCTGCTTCTCCTGGTTGACTTGGGACCTCAGGGAGTTCACCATGGCTTGGAGACGCTCATTCTCTCTCTCCAGTGGCTTCTGGTTGAACTCTGTGGAAGTGCTGTGGACCTGGAACGCGTCCTCATACCTGAAAGAGAAGAAAGACCCTTGAGAGAGTCTGACCAAGTGACAGTCCATGAGGGACTCATCGTGTCTTATCGTCACGTAATTCCACTGATGCCCAGAAAGGAGGTAACCTGAGCTCACGGAGTGAGATATGGCTCCTCCCGTGTGCCAGGAGACCGCAAGGTGTGGCTGGACCCAGAGACCAGTCTCTGTTGCAGACAACCTGCAGTCTCGTTTGATAGCAGTGATGAAAGACAGGAGGGAAATGAAACCCTAAAAGGTGATAGACTCGTCTGGTGAACAGACAAGCCACCTACGTTGCTGTGAAGCAAGGATGAATGTTCAAGTGCTACCAGTCTGAGCTGAAAGTAGAAGGCCTTGAGTTTTTCCAGCTGAAGTTCACCAGCTACTCACTGCATCATGGAGTTCACCAACGACTTGTTGCATCTGCCAACAGCTCCAAACCCCACCCAGCCAAAACCCAGAGGCGCAGGCTGTGCTGTCCTCCGTCTGGGAGGTGCTCCAGAGAGGATGGGCAAAGATTTATACAGCAAGGGAGGCAGACAGAGACTTTTGACAGAGTTGCCCCTTCTTCATTGCCTGGGGAGCGATAACAAGCCCTTCCCCCTTCCCTCACGTTGCTGTTGGGAAATCAAATCTTCCTCCTCCTCAGTGAAGTGCCCATGGCATCCTATCTCGTTAGAACAGATTGGAAAAGAGCAAGGACCGTGGCTTCCCCTGGGAGGCATGACTGGTGGTGGGGGGTATTGAACAGATTTCCAAGTTACTGAAGGGCAGCCTGACCTTCAGAGCCAACTGCAGAGCTGCAAGCTGAACTGAGGTCCCGAGGCACTGGGGGCAGAGTGGGATTGGGGGGAAAAAAACACAGAGACATCAAGTGGATTTTGCTGGGGGTTAGATTATGGCCTCATAAACATCCCTGTTGCTGCTGCAGTAAAAGTGTCTTTTGTTTGTATCCTTTGGCAGAGGATGCTTTCAGTACCAAAGTTTATCGATTGCTTATCTATTTAAAGAAACCTCTATTATGGACAAAGCTGAGCAAGAAATGCCCTCACGAGGTCAGTGAATTAACACAGCGGTTGGGTTTTAAGGAGGATCAAGTGTGCAATAATGCTGAAGGTGTTTGTACAGCGCTTGGCAGCACGTGGCGTATCTTGGTGTGTGACTGGTGCTCCTGGGGGGTACTGGAGTCATACAGGACAAAACGCACCATCTCAACTGGTTTCAGTGAACCAGAGATGCTGGTACTGTGCTGGGAGGCAGCTGCAAAGGGAAAATGGGCTGTGCTGGTTTGGGAAGGGAAGCTGTGTAAGCAGCTTGAGGTAAGGGTCCTCTTCACATGATGTGTTACTGGGTGGGCTGTACTGGGAGAGGCTGGTTTGAGCCATCTAGAGCTCAAGCAATGCATCCCGTCTGGTGTGCCTTCCCACAGCTCCCGGCCAATGTGCCAGAAGAGAGAGGGAGGTCCTGCCTTCACCTCCAGCATAGAGTTTTAGGCTCTGATGCAGAGGGTGTATGTGGGTTTTTTCTGGGGGTGTATGTGGGGTTTTTTTGCACCCCACAGAGGGGCTAACCCACCGCATCCCCTGTTCATGGGCAGAAGAGGTGGAGGAGAAGGTTGGAGGGGTTGCTAAAGGCAAGGCTCCGTACCTGGGGCTGGAGCACAGCTCCTTAAGGCAGGGGAAGGTGTGGATGGTTCGGCGCCGCTCCCTCTTCTCCCGCCGAATGCGGAGCTGCTCCAAGCTCCGCATTTCCTCCACCTGCTTCTGCAGCTCCTCCACTTGGTTCTGCAGCCCCTCGATCGTTTCCGTCAAGCTGCAGAGAGAGGAGGGGGCACGGATGAGGAGTCAGGCACTACAGGTCCTTGAAAGGTGTTTTTTCCCTGTAGAGAAAGCCAGTCTATGGAAGGTGTTTCCAGTTTCTAGCATATGCCCTGGGAGCATGACAGCGCTTGTTTTTCGTGGCAGTGGTTGGTCTTTCTCTGCGTGGTTACTCTTGAATGGGGGTGTTTGTAGAAAAGGGTGGGGGACTGAAGCAGTGGCAAGGGATCGTACTAGTTTGAGATCCTCTGTCCTCAAATCAGTTGGCTAAAACAGTCACCTCTGGGACATAAGCACTATCCTGGAATATCTCTGCACTAAAAGCAAGCCAGCGAGCTACTTACTGTCTTCCTCTTGTTTATCTTGTAGAGATAAACAGAGCGACCAGGCAGAGATTTAATTTTGTTCTGGCTGTGAATGCAGTTTGTAAAACTCTCTGCTCTGAGACTCCCTCTCTGCACAGTTGTTTGCAAAAGATGCTGCATTGCAAGGACATAGCTTAGTCTGTTGTTTCCAGGGATGACCTTGATCATGGGCTTGTTTTAGGAACGTAATATTATTGATAAAATGGTGTTTCAGCATGGACTAGCCAGGGTTTCATTAGATGCTGGATCTGTGCCTAGGGTTTCTGCTGGGCTGCGTGCTGGGGACCTCCCTGATACGATTATGTGCCTCTTCTTGAAGGAAACACATCCGAGGAGAGGCTGCCGTGCCTCTCTCCTGGCAGCTTCAGACACTCCTTTATCCAGCCCTCGTCCCAGGAGTGTCTGTGCTGTGGCTGACCTCTGCTAACCAGCATCGGTGCAATAAGCTTGTGTTGTAAATAGCTGCAAAACCTGACTGATAAGAGAATGGCTTAAATAGCAAGGACATGCTGCGCTTTGGGGCAGAGGAAAGGTGAGATGAAGGTCTCTTGGGTACAGCATCACTGCGGTGGGAGGAGGGGGGGGCCGTACCACTGTATCTTCTGTTGGGATGTCTTGCTTTCCAGCACGAGCTTCTGGTTAGCTAGCTCCAGGTCCCGTGCTGTCAGGTCCAGCTGCTCATAGACTTTCGCATGCTGTTCGTTCATCTGCCGCAACATCTCAAGTTGCTTGGTCAGGTACTGCAAGAAAAAGTGAAACAGAAACGCTGCACATCCAAAATCCAGGTTGTTTCACAGGCAGAAATTCCTACAGCCTTTGCTTCCTCGGATAGGGTGTTTTGCGGCTGATTTATCCTCTACCTGGTTGAAGTTTCTTCCATAGTTGAAATATTCATACCCCCAGCCCACTGTAAATAGTTTTGTGTCTAAAATATGACTGAACTTCCCCTGCCCTCTGTGAAGGTCACTAACCTCAGTCTCGCTCTATTCAGCTGCTTTTTTATTCCCAGTACCCAAAGAAAGTTGATATCCATGGGACCGTGACCGTTCACCAAAGTTGACTGAAATTGGCCCGTGGGTTACTGGATCGTCTGACAGATCGATTGCAGAAGCTGCATTTCCTTGGGAATTTGGGCTAAAACTCTGAGTCCGTGAAATGTGAGGAGACCTGCGGTTTCTGTGTGTTTGCCGACCCTTTTCTGTGAGTCTGTCATTGCAGAATTTTATCCTGCAAAGACCAGGAGAGGGGCATCTACCCAGGTGCTCGCTCTCAGCTGGGACCAGATCCCAAATCCTACGGTGGATGTGCTCCTGAAGGGCTGCTGGGGCGGACGGCTAAATCCATCCACCAGTTTCCTCGGACATCAGCTGTCAGATCCGTGCAGCCATCATGTGCTGCTCTTGTGAACTCACAGCCCTCCTCTGCCCTGCATCCTTTTAAATCAGGGCGTTTCTGATCTTTTTTAATTCACAGATCCCTAGAAGTTTTCCAGTGGATGAAAACCCTCTCGGCACAGCAGGTTTAAGCCTCTCAGATCAGTTCTATGGGCTCCGAGAAATACTGCCCTGACCCCAAAGGATGTTTGAAACAGTGGTTTAGATTGCAGCTCTTGGAGAAAGAGCTATTTTATGCCTCTAACAAAGGGGGCTGTGTTATGGGGGTGCCGAGGGGCCAGCTGGGAACAAACGCGATTATGAATAACTGGAATCAAGGGAAAGCTGCAGCAGAACAAAGAGAAATGAGTGTGAAGGCTGGTGGATGGGCAGGGAAAGGCCAAACGTGACCCAGATGCAACCCGGTGTCAAAAATCTGGTGTGCACGTCTAGGCAGGGGGTGGGGATGTGAGAAGAGGGGAAAATACCAGTTAGTGGGGGAAAGGGACCCTCTCCAGGGCTGGGATGAGCTTGACCAGAACTTAATCCATCCCGCTTCAGGCACATGCAGAAGACACTTTAACTCCCGTGCCCCATGGCACATCCCTTCCTTCCTACTGGCATCTGAGCTGTTGGCATTGGTGGAAGCACCCCTTCCCCGCCGTCATCGCCCTTAGGTGACAGTCGTGGCCGAGCAGCTCCTGTCCCCACCCCTGGCCCGACTGTGTCCCTACCTCGATTTCCTGCACTTGCTCCTCGTTGGTGGCGTACATCTGCTGCAGGGAGTCCTCCAGCTCTTTGTTGCGCTCCAGCAGCGTCTTCCCCAGCTCTGCGGCCAAATGCAAGTCTGAAAAGCAGACGGGATAAAGCTGCTGCAGTTCCCACGGCTCCATGGGTGGGTGCGGTGGGGTCCCCGAGTGCCACCACACCAAACACAGCGGCACGTTTTGCACAGCACTGGTTTTATTGGCAAATTTTGACATGGATGCATGCTTATGGGACATACGGGATCTGGCCTCTTTTGTCCTGCTGGGCTGCAGGAGCAAGGGGAGGCTGAGCTTGGGACATCTGCAGCTCCTCCATGCAAGGAGGAATATGGTGCCTGGCTGGCTGCATAACCCTTCCGCACTGCACTGCATGCTGTGTAGCCAGGATCAGGCCCATGGGGCTTGCCTGTGGCAGGTGCTCAGCACCTCCATCCCCTATCACTGAGACCTGTAGGGCTGAAGGGGGCTCAGCATCCATCAGAATGACAGCAAAGGTTGGTAAAACCCCACAGGGCCTTGGGGATGCTCTGTAAATTATATTATTATCTCTAACGAAGGGAGTGCCTTGCCTTCCCCTGTCAGCCTCCATCCATCACCCACTAATAGACTGACATGAGTAATAAAACCACGCGTGGCCCGAGGGGGCTGGAAGCACCTCTCACATCTGCTGCCTGGGCAGCGCTGCCGTAGCCGGCTCTGCCGCTCTTTCCTTGGGGCAGCTCCAGGGTGAGGACAAACCGCTTTGTGTTCGCTCTCTGCCACCTCTAAACGCCCTTAGGAAGCTGCAGAAATAGTTGGGACTTTAGGAGAAGTGCAGGAATGTTGATGGTGCAGTCGGCTTAAAATACTGGGTTTGCTGCCTTCTGGGTAAGGAAAAAGCCCCAGGACCCTGTGAGTGCTGTATTGGCCAAAGCCTGAGCACATCAGGGGATGCTCTTTGTGGGCCTGGAATGGCACAGCTGGCTCTAACATCCCTTTGCTTTCACAGAAATTGGTTGTCGTCTTAAAGCCTGGCCCCTATAATCGTGTGGGTTTCTGGTTTTCCTGGTGCTTTTAGAGGTGAGTTTCTAGCTCTTATGGTGGCAGACTGAATATCTGACCTTAAACCTTCAAAAAGGGAAGGGAACAGGTCGTGATGTGTGTTACTGCTCTTTCTCTCTCTGGTATAGTTATCATGCAGCTTTAGATAATTAAGGAGAGGCAATCCTGCAGTGTGTGAGGGGACCGGGGTCTCCTGCCCTGGTGTTTTCTCAGCCCATCGTAACGCTCCTCTCTAGTCTGCAGCTAATGATGTGTTTTGCAAAGGCTCTGCCAGGGCTGAGAGCAGCTATAACTTCTTCCAGGAGTTAATTTGGCCATGGAGTTGATTGGGAAAGAGGGATAGTTGGTCACTAAGACAAGAAGAAGGGGAGCCAGGATGCCTCGGATGTATTCTGAGCCTGGGAAAATCACCGATCTCGCACACTTGAAATGGCACATCACAAACCGAGGCTCACACTGACCTCCCAGACAGGAGTCCTCGCCGGGAGGAGTGCGATTGGTGCTGTCAGTGCTTGGGATGGGGCTTCCCTGATGGATAACGCTGCACTGTGGGAAGTGCTGGTATGTTATGAGTTTGGCTGATAGCCGTGTTCCTTTCCGTGCAGCTCCAGCGGTGCCGGAGGGTTGGCTCCCCAGATGTGGTCCAGCCAACAGCTGCTGAGTGTGTCCTCGAATTTCCCCTTTACCATGGGAATGTGCTCTCCAGCTGTGGCCTGCATTGCAGAGTGTTATTCTAGGCTGTGACCTTTTTAATTATAATCCTCATCATCGCACAGTGACCTGGTCTGAGGGCTGCGATCGCAACTATCAGCGCAATCAAGATATTGGCACATTTCCCCATGGACAGACCTCCTCCACCTATTTTTTTTTTTTTTCCCCCCAAGCACCAGATTTCCCCAGTTTCCAAAGTGCCCTTGGGAGACCGAGTGTTTGCTACACCAGCTGGGGACAGGGAAACAGCCAGATGCCAGCAGAGATGGAAGACAATTTGTGCCTTTAAGCTGCTTGGGGCTGTATTTAATGGCACTGCCACCTTGCCAGAGCCGGTGTCGTTGCTGGAGACCCGCACCTTGCAAATCGCATCCCTTGCAGCAAGCAGGGCCCCGGCGCAGAGGCGTGTAGCGAGAAGGCTCCGTGCTGTGCTCCAGGTAATGAGTCAAGTGTGTCCCCATCCCTGTGGATTACACCAGTGCTCTCCCACCATATGGCATCCAATTTAATCAGCTGGGGTTGAGTTAAGTGGATTAGGCAGTGCAAGATCCTGCATTGTAATTTAAAGGGCTCTGTCAGCAATAATTTAATGGGGCAAATGGGCAGCGTTTGGGGATGAGTGGGAAAGAGGAAAGAACGGGGCTGAGCTCCGAGGAGGAAATTGATTCTTCATTTCCATTTTGAGCATAAGGGCCTGGGAGACTCCAGGCTTGAAGGACATGGGGGAATTGATTCTTTTAGTGTCTTTTAACCGCCTCAGCTGTTGTCACACACACACTCACTCGTTCTCTGCCTGCCAGCCAGCCAAAGCATCCTCAGTAATCCTGTCTCATCCACCCCCTTGTGCCTGAGTCCTGTTCCCCACCTGTTGGTCTCCCCCAGGCTGTGGGACTGTGGGGAGGGAGGAGATGCTGCGTGGAAGTGCTTTAATGTTGTCTTTAAACCAGATCCCTCTTGATCTTTGCACTAATTGTGGCTCTGCACGGGCTAGGGGAGCACACAGCTCCTCTCCTTGGAGACCTCAGAAACCTGAGGCTGGATGTGAAATTTCAGTAAGTTGTTTGGAGGGGAAAAAAAACTATTTAGGAATTTGGGGATTCTCTCTGCACCTCACTGTGGTTTCCCCACAATTTTTTGTATTCCTCTTTGCTTCTCCACTGTCAGCTCAGCCAGCCAGTGCTGTACGACTTGCCCTAATTTAGCAGATATGCTGATGCCTCCCTTCCCCCTCCCCTCTCGATGCAGCAGGAGAAATAAAGTGGTGGGGAGCGGCCGTGCTGCGCGTCCGCTCGATGTGCCCGATCCCTCTGCACCCTGCCTGCGCTGAAGGCACTGCCGTGAAATGGCCAACATTCAACTTAAAAAATGGGGACTTTGGTGTTGCCCAAATCCTATTTGGGAGAGGACTGCGGATGCAAACTGTCCTGGGCAGCACCAGCTTGGTGCCCTCAGTACCGCAGGCGCTGATGTGACCCTTCTAATTAACACCGGCCAAGGAGACACCCCGCATCCCCAAACAAAGAGCTGTGCCTACGGAGCCCCGGCAAGCTTCTGTGGGAAAGGCGCCTGAGCAAGGAGGGAGGGGGAGAGAAGAGAGACCATATGGTGGGATGGGAGAGGGAGTTGAATCCGAGCAGTGCTTGGTACAGGGGAGCATGGCTGGAGGCATGCCGTCCTGGAGCTGCAGAGATCAGCAGCAGCAGCCCAGCGATAATTCTGCTAGCTCTGTGTCACTGAGGAAACTTGGGGAAAAAAAAAAAAAATCCCGATCCAAAAGCTATAGCAGGTTGTCTTTAATTGAAAGAGGCTGAGGAACAAATGGCAGGGTATTCCTCTGCTGCAACATGCCGTGGCAATGCTGGCACAGGCAGATGTGCGCTGCACAGGGCTGCCGCGGAGCTGGGGGCTTCCCCAGCCCCAGCCTTCGCAGCAGCTTACAATGAGGCTCAAAGGGGGTTTGGAGCCGTTTCTGCCTTCCCAGTGCTGGCCGGCATCTGTTTGGGCAGAGCAATCTTTGCCACGGCCCGCTCTCTGAAGGGGTTTTTTTTCCCCCCAACATCTCCTGGTTGTGGGTTCGGGAGAGTGCAAGCCTGGTGCTGGGCAGAGGAGGTTTTGGCTGCTCTCGACACAACGGTGATGCGGTAGCTATTCAGGTGGTCCTGGTAAATACGGCTTTCTGGAGGAAGCCACCATCTGGAGCAGCCGCTTTGGGCTTTCCCACATCATCTCTCTTGCATTGAGGGATTCACATGTTTAGGCTGTGAGAGAACATGCCTGCTGACGTTGGGCACAGGCGAGGGATGCTGCGCTTTGCTCCTCACCTTTAAATCAACCAACCCTGTCCCTGTCCTGTGAGACAGGCAGCCTTGCAGGGGGTGATCGACGTCCTTTGGCTTGTGGTGCCAAAAAGCAGGGGTTTATGGTGCATGCATTTGCAGGTCCTTTTCAGCTAAGCATCTATGAAGGAATTACTTGTGGTCCTGGAAAGGGCTGCTCCTCTCCTACTGCTGCAGATGATGAATTCACCTGCTAAAGAGCGGGGAGGAGCAGCTAGTAGAGCTGTGGTGTGGAGGTCTCTGGAGGAAGTTCAGGGTGCTTGTTAGCTGATGGATGGGGTAGGTTGAGAGTTAAGAACTGATGGTTAATGCTGTTGACGTTTAATTTAATTGCATTTGCTGTCTGCTCCATTACACATGGGTACTTAGAGTCAAGGGTAGGTGCAATTATTCCTTTCAAAATCTAAATAAATGATGCTATGCTGGTTTACCCCAGGGTAGGGTGTACTTGCCACTCATTTATTTTTCTTAGTTGCAAGGGATTGTGCTGTCTGGGTATATTACAATGAAGATCAGCTTTTTTATATCACTTGCTGCTGCTCCATGATAGGTGATGGAGGCAATTATGTGCTTAGCCCTTATAAGCCTTTGCAGTGGAAGGTGCTGGGGTGCAAAGAAGCAAGTGCCATCTGACAGCATCTCACAAACAACCTGGAAAAACCTTTTCAACATGCCCATTCCACAGATAACAGTGTTTCCCATGGCCAGGCAAAGCTTTCAGAGAGCCACCAGTGTTATTACTGTGGCATGGATTCTCCATCGCTTTTACACTGGCATAACTCGGACTTTGCTACCTGGTTCCGCTTTGCACTTGATGTTCTGTGTGTTTTTCGTGGGGACCTGCCGTTTTGGTGTGATGAGGTGTACCGCAAAGGCAAGGTTTGCTTTGCAGAGCAGCCCAGTGCAGCAAGGGGGACAGAGCCCTCCGGCAGGGTGGGTGAGAGCAGGCAAGGGGCGTGCGTGAAGCCCCTGGCAGCGCGGCCGCCTCCTCCCTCTTCCTCTCCTCCTTTCCAACTGTGGCCCTAGCTGGGCTGAGCTGATGCTGGTCACACGGGCATTTCTGTTAGCCTAATGAGATTTGCTGGATTTCCTGCTTGCTTTTTTCTTCCTTTTCTTTCTCTTGTGTAATCTGTTACGTACTCCTGGGCTGCCTTTGGCTTTGCAAGCATCCCTGGTAGGGGGGGAGCTCAGGTGGTGGCAGAGAGGGGTGGTTTGAGGGGGGCTGAGGCAAGCACAGTGCAATAAGAGCAGCTCCCTCTGTGCCATCTCTAGTCCCCTGAGCAAAAGTAGCACCACCAAGGAGTGGAAAACCCCAACGAGGGGCTCAGGGATGCACTGTCTGTACTGTGGTGTGCTGCAGGGAAGCCCTCCAGCCTTCTCCATGCTGCTCCCTTCCTTGCCTTCTGTATTTTTCAGTCCTATTCAGTCCTATTTTCCTTTCTATCAGCTCGTCTTTTTTCGTTCTTCTCAGATGCTTATCAGGCTTTTTTGATTTAACTGATACTCGCCTTTTCCATCTGCCCTCTTATCATTCTGTGCCCCAAAGCCTCACCTATATGTTAACATTTGAGACCCGGTATGGTTACCTTTGCTTATAAGCTGTATGTGTCTATACACACACACACACACAGAGCAGTCCCACCCCTGTGCCCACAGCAATCGATGTGCGTTTTGGCAAGTTGTTAGAGCATGATAACACAGAGTACGTTATTAGACCATGGTCGGAGCCCCATCTGCATTTTTCCCTGCTGTTCTCTTATCTAAACAGCCTGAGTGCCTATGTTTGCCTTGTAGGCTAAAATGGTTTCAAAGAGCTTGGCGACGGGTGGCTCGGAGGCTCTGATAGTGCACCTGAATCGGAAAGCATCCTAAATAAATACACACAAGTGGAGTTGTTGAAGAGAAGAAGCAAGGAAAGAGGAGGAAGAAAGGCAGCCAGCACTTTCCTGCGTGCACCCCTCCTCCGGGCAGCAAAGCTCCAACTAATTAATTATGTTGGGATGCAGAGAACCGTGAATAGAGGCTTTTACTCTTTTAAAGCTAAAGACACAGACATGTGGATTGCTGATATGTGGCAATCTCATCTCCCGAGGAGGTTGTAACTGACCCAGGATGGACAAGGAGGATGAGCACCAGGGAGACTTTACGTGTTGCCTGTTGCTGCTGCTGCAGGTCTGTACTGCGCACGTACAGAGCCCCAAGCAAAGGCGACCTGGGAAGGACAGGTCAGGGTGCTCCCGTGGCAGGGAACGGTGCCCACAGCAATCGTGTCAGTTTTCCAGCCCCGCTCGTGCTCACACAACGTATTCTCCGACTCTGAGCCGTTGCCAGCCAACCCAGCCGCCCTTGCTGCCCTCTTGCTGGGGGGGAGGCAGGTGGGACCACCGATCCCGAGTGGTTTGGTCTCTCAGGGGGCAACCAGGTTCCAGCACAACTGCCACTTCCAGCTGCAGCAGCCCCCAAGATGACCACCAGCACTGTGGCTGCTGGTTACTCCCATCTGCTGCTTCTCACATGCCGGAAGCATGGAGGTAGAGAAAATCCTTCTTCCACAGCCATGTGTTACAGCTAAATGCAGAAAACAGCCTGACCCTCTGCAGCAACACCAAAAACCTGCCCACCTCTTCTCTAGCAGCCCCTCTGCCTGGCTTTAAAGAAAAGTGTGTCACCTTGCACGCTGCTGCCCCAGTACTGCTCCCTTCCCATCCGCTGCCAGGAAATGCTCTGAAGCCCTGTTCCTCCGGCTGCTAAGCTCACACACGGCCCAGCTGCCTTGTGCCTGGCTGTGGGTACTGACTGGAGATGCTGCCCATGTGGGAAGAGGTCCTGACCTCAGGTGAGTGATCGGTGCTGTTTGTGGAGCTACGCAGGAAGAACACTGCTGTAACCTTCCAGTCTGAGTTTGCAAGGAAAGGGAGTGACGAAATACTCGATATACTCTCAAGATGGTGTTATTTATGTCCATCACTAGTCTCGAGCAGGATGCAAGGCCATGCCTCTCTCAGGAGCCCAACACCAAAACCAATATCCCTGAAGCGACTCTGCTGCAAAGCCTGATGCTCGGGGGGATGTGCTGTGCTGCTCCTTCCTCTGCCTCCTCCTGCAGAGACCAGTGCTCAGCCATCACCCCCCAGTCCGGTGTGCCTTCCCGGGACTCAACGCTTGCTTGCAGGCCAAGAAAACTTGGAGGACAGCATGATAATGTCCTAGCTCCAACTGCCATCGCTGCAGCTGCATAATTGGAAAAGGTTAGCATGGACCTGGGTGTTACACACTCAAAGGACTGAATTCTTCAGGGAGGAGACAAGTTAACTGAGCCGTGCCAGGGCAGCTGCACTGCACATGGGATAAACTACAGTGAGTTCCCAGAAGGCAGCAGAGGAACAGGCTGTTTAAACCATGAAAAGAACCGTCACCTTTTGGAGAGAAGGTTTACAACTGTTTGTTACATACACATGGAAAAAACCCAAAGAACAAACTCTTAACATAAATCGCTTTAAAATTCCCAGCTGTGCAAAGACCAGCAGTTGTGTAACATCTGGTCTCATTCCTCCAGGGTATTTTGTATTGGAGAGATTTTCCTAAGTTCTTGGCCCATATATGTGTTTTTGAGCAGGTTAAGTAGAAACTTTGGAAGCCTTAACGATAGGTTTGGTGTGACTACGCAGATCTGTTGGAGTCGGGCGAGGTGGGAATATACCGCTGTGCTGCTCTGGGAAAGGCCTTTTAGTAGAGGAGATGGAGTGTGTGCAGGAGCGAGCAAGCTGTGCGTTAGCCTGGGTGCTGGCACTGCTTCTAGCAGGAGCAGGATTGGACCCTGGTGCTGTCACAGCTCTAAGTGGTTCCTGACTGTCAGTGAGTCGGTGCATCTGTCCTGTCACCAGCCAGCGCTGGCTGGTCCAGGACAAAAGAAAAAGGATTGGAAAATGCTGGGGTGGGGGGGCAGCCCCTGCCTGCAGGGTGTTAGCGGCCGGTGCCTTGGCTCCCAGTCCCTTGGGCTCAGGGCTGCCGCGGGGGGAATGTCCTTCGGACCATAAATCCTCCATGCACGGCCTTGTCAAGGAGAAATGCCAGTGTTAGCTGATTGTTTCAGGATGGGAGATACAGAAAACTCTGATTCCTCCCCCCTCTTTGTCTCTCCTTTTCCCTTTCCAGCAGTTTCTCTGATTCTGCTCCCTCCCACAGCTGGAATTATGTGCCTGGGGCCCAGCAGATGTAGAAAGGAGCTTCTGTGAGAGACCAGGAGGGAGATCCTGGAAGTTGCTGTGTGGGGCTCTCTTATGCCTCTTCTTCTTGCTGCCTTCATGTAACAGGGGAATTTTTATTCTAGGAAAATATATCTCTATATATATTCTTTTTTTTTTTTTCTCTCCTCAGATTTGGAGGCTCTCATCCCTTCCTCAGACTAACCTAACTGTCATCATCTTCCCTTGTCTCCTGTGACTTTTCTAGTCCCTCTTGTCATTCCCAAGCAGCTCAGCAATTAGTCACTGAAAACTTTCCACTTCCATAAGCTACCTGCTGTACTGCACTGCTAAATAAGTAAGTGGCTCAGCTACTGCAGGCAAAACTCCATCCTTCTGGCTTGCCGCTGGGAAGGAGGACAGTGAATTAACCACTGTGCTCCTGGAGGCCAGGCAAGGTGCGTGGCTTGTCCCCTGAGCCGGGCTGCGGGCATACCTGCATCACGATGGACAGCGCAGTGAATCCTTTGGGCAAGCTGATAGTGAATTGCTGCTCTATGGACCCAGGTAGGCTGGGTGATGCAGAAAACGGGCAGGTATGGGTGCTGGTGGGTGCTAGCAATGATCCCCTGAGTTCACCCCAATGTCAGGAGCCGATCACCGGAGCACTGGTGACCCTGTGTCTTTACACGGATGAGTTGGGAGTGGTGCAAGCTCAGCACCTTGTGTCATTTTCCTTCTTAGCATGCGAGCAATCAGATGCTTGGCAGGAGGAGGAGGAATTAAAATAAGATCCTTAAATCTGGAGACCTTTAGAGGTTACAGCCATAAAGTCCTAAGCCTGCATTGCAGATGGTTTGGCCCAAAAGTTTCTATGGCTGCCCAGGAGGAGAGGACTATCAGTCTTGCAGCGGCAATGAGATGATGTGCTGGGTCTTGTACTACCTCTGGTCCTGCTGGCTAACTCAGAGCAGTGCGAGGCCGTTTTATTTGCACGGGAGGAATCACTCCAGGACTTAGGCTATATTTAGGCTCCAGAGACCCCAAGGGTGGCTTTGAGAGCCCTCCTCTTGGGCCACACTCTTTGGCTTAGACCTGAACGCTGGCAGGGGAAGAGGGAGGCTGGGAGGATCAGGGAATGCAGCGAGGTGACTGCGAGGAGGACTCGTCTTGGGAGGTTGCTGTGGGGGAGATGAAGGCTGGAAGTGGCTGGCAGAGATAGCTGCTGGGTCTGTTCTCCGCTCTGGATCCAGATGTGATTGAGTTGGCATGCAGCCGTTTGAACACAAACGCTTCTGATGAACAGAAAAGGTGTCCCCACTTATTCCCAGCTCAGACTCTCTAATTTTAGCTCGTTCATTCTCTCGGGGTTTGGCTGCGCGTACGCTCTGTGCACAGGGTATGATGCAACTGTAGCCATACCATCAGTTCTCAATGGCTGGAACAAGGTTCACCATCACTGTATTCCGGTTACAATGCTTAGAGGTACAGATTCCCCAGCCCATGGAAGGTGAGGCTATGGCTGAACCAAAGCATTGCTGATAATCTATTCATGCTTAGAAAGCCCAGCAGTAAGCAAAGCCATGCTCCCCAGCAACTGGAGCTCTGTTTTTACCGCTTTCTTCAAATCAGGAAGCCTTCCCAGAGGGAACATCATAAGAATGAAACACCTCGGAGGAAACCACTACTATTTCCATGTCACTGTTAAGTATCCTGGCTGGGATTTGAGTCTGCTTCTATGTGCTAAGGCGTCCTGGTACAATGCCTTGAACCATGCGGGCTTACAGCATGCCAGGAAACAGGTAAAGGAATCTGAAAGACACCAGCTTCATTTGAACGAGGCTGGAAGGGCCTTGAGGCTGGGGACCGGATCTTGCTGCCTCCAAGGCATGTGGTGGATGCAGTCAGTTGCTGTGGGCACTTCAGGGGGAAAAAAAAAAGATCAATTCGGGTTTATTGTCTTGAAAAAACAAGTTACTTCAGCAAGGCAAAGCTCTGTGAAGGATGGGGTAGAAAGTAACAGGTGCTCGAGTGGAGCTGGAGGCATCATTTCCTCTATGGTGCTAAAATGGTTAATTAACATAATCATCACAGAGCTCCCAGTTAAGCCATCTGTTGCTTAGCAAACAGTTTTGGATGTAAATGTAATAAATATTTGATGATGCTGTGAAATGACGATAAAGGCCCAGCAACCAACTGGTTCACAGAAGAACCTTCTCTGCTCTCCTAGCTTAGGGTCTTTCTTGTTTCTCCCACCCCTCGCTCCTAAGGAACAGTCTTCAAGCCCATGCTTTTGTCCTCTGCCTTCTTGGCACTGCTGCCAGGCGTGGGCTTCTGTGCGACCCTGGGCTGTTGGCATGCCGATCCTCTTAGTAATGCCGACTCGCGACCGCCTCGTAATTGTGCTACGCTGGATGTCTTGCACTGTACTTCCACCCCCCATTTCCAAACCAACAGCTTCACAGCTGTGCCTTCACCAAAGACCTCGGGATACTGCTATGGCTGTAACGCAAAGGCGTGGTGTATGTGGATAAAGTCTAGCACTGTCCTTCGTGATGCTTTGTGCATCACGCAAATTAATTACGGTTGTAATTACCCCGTAGGACCTTTCCAGTTGGCTGATTTTAGTTAAAGCCTTCCCCATCTCTCCTCCTGAGTTTGTGCAAGCCTGTGCAGCCCCCATTCATACAGGAGGCTGCAAACCCCGCAGCTGGGCTTTGTTTTGGGACTGTGTTTTCCTCCAGTCCGGTATGTGCTCAAAGGTGGAGTCTATCCCCAGCATCAATCCATCATCTGGAGGCAGTTCTTCTGCATTTACGCTGCCGGGATAGAGCTAGGAACCTGGCCTGCAGTGGGAAGGTGGTTTTATTGTTGTGAGCCAGTTGCACGGTGCCAGTGCTGACTCATGAACCTGACACCAGGGACAGCGTTAGGCTAAAAATCAATCGATCCCGTGTTGTTCAACACTCCCTATATTCATCCGTAGTTCTGCTGTTCCTCAGCCTGCGTCCTGCCCCTGGACCAGTGCCCAGGCCCCTTGTGAGCCATGGGAAGACGTCACCCAGAAATGTGAATTTCTGAGCGTTCAAAGGCTGCACTGTTTATTCAGCTGATGGCTCCATCTCCATGCTCTGCCCTGGCTTAATTTGAACGTTGTGTTTCAAAGAACAGGGCCCAGTATCCCACTATTGATACTTCCTGCTAACTGAGAAACTGGGGTTAAAAACCAGCTGCAACAATCCCTGGGGGGCTGGTTATCATTCCTTGCTGGGCCTCTGCCCTGCAGCTGAAGTTGTGTAAACTTTAAATCATGACATAATGTACCGGAGCGATGGTGGGCAGAGGCACTGCAGCTGGACCGCACGTCCCTACTGACAGTCAGCTGGCTAAAGCAAATCTGTAACTGTACCGTACCTATAGTGCAACGCGTCGGAGGGGTACCGTCTTTAGGTAGGAATGATTTTTCCCTATGCGTTGACAAATCAGTTCATTTCCTGGGCCACTGGCCTGAAACAGGACTTCTTCCAGTTATTTACTTACCGCGTGTTGACTCAAAATATTAAGATAAGCAAAA
Source organism: Cariama cristata (assembly GCF_000690535.1). Taxonomy (NCBI): domain Eukaryota; kingdom Metazoa; phylum Chordata; class Aves; order Cariamiformes; family Cariamidae; genus Cariama; species Cariama cristata. The sequence goes on along the minus strand of NW_009629009.1, from coordinate 848 downwards.
TAAAATAAGAAAGAAGCCCCAAATACCCACAGCCACCAACTGTCCAGCCTTAGGATAAACATTACATAGCACTAGTGCAAACGTAGGTACAGTTACTTCAAAACAAACTACACAGGTGAACGTTTATCCTCTAACAAGGCTATTTTTGCTGTTTGAAACTTGGCCTTGATATTTTTTTTTCTCCTTCCCAATTTCTCCTGCTTTTATGGCTGATCGGAAAAATCTCCAGAAGTAATTTAAGTGACTTAGAAGCTGAAGATCCCTTTGGATTTGGGCTTGGACAGCAAAAGCTTTTGAGCGACACTTTCAGCATCCTCAGCTTAGCAACACATTATTTCTGATGTATTAATGTCTAACTAGCGCGCCTGCTAACTCTACCTGCAGCTGTTCTGAGATGAAGGCAATGTCATAACTATCCGTGCTTGATTCCGCCTGCAGCAAGTTTTCTGGGGAGCCAGCTTCCCTGTGGATTTAACACACTAAATTTTTTACCCCCCTGGTGCCCAGGACAGATCTGAGCTCCCTGCCTCTATCTGATGGATTTAAACTTTCCACAGCCAGGACAGTGGTTTTGCAGCAGCAGAGCCGAGATTTCCACGGAGGTGCTGCCACAGGACAAGGCGCTGGCTTTGCCAAGCAAATATGAATCTTGAGAGACGGTATCCCACCCTCCTGTACCCAGGATTTGCCCCCTTTTCTGCCCCCACATCCCCCTGGCCCACCATCCCGGGCAGCTTGCGGGGGGTGTCCGCATCCTTACCCTGCTCCAGGTCCTGCTGGTCGTACCAGGGCTCCTCTTCCTCGCTCTGAAACTCCTCCATCCTGTCGGCACTCAGCATTTAGCACCA